>NW_028261393.1:10867835-11017835 GCF_051295495.1 Thamnophis sirtalis | reverse complement strand
ATATACAGACATACACACACACACACACACACACACACACACACACACACACACACACACATATATAGGCTGGTCGTGTTGTATTCGGGTCTTTTCCAATGTAAGAGACACACACACACATAAACATGTTTGTAAAAATTGAATGTTCCTAAAGTATTTGAAATTGCAACAGTGTGCAAGGAAACTTTCCCCCCTAATATGTACTTCTGGGTGCACTTTTTTTTAAAGATGAAAACTGCCTTGCAAATCTTAAAAAAAAAAAAAGAGCATTCAGTGTATAATTGTTTTCCAGTTCATATAGTCCTATTCTTTCCCCCATGAAACCAATGCAATAAAACCCACTGAGATATCCAAATTATTCAAATCAGGACAGAAATTTCCTGATGCTTCCTGTTTTCTGGTTTCAGCTTAACAGACCATGCCATCAGAGTAGAACTCCATGCTTGCATGTATATGAGCTTTAACTGCTATGATTATAGTAGGCTGATTAGTTATTTCTCTGCTGAATTTTCTCCGTCAACCTTATCCTTAGGCAAGTAAGGGAGAGCACATCTGTAATTTGAATTAATTCTTTTTGGTCATCCCCTCATTTCTATAAGCCATCCACCACTCTGTTTCCAAGGGTAGGAAATAACTACTGTCAAACACTCTGCAGAGATCTCAGAAATTGAAATTACAGGCCCCTGGAAAATACTGCTACTAATAAAGCTGCAGAATGGATGAAAATCAGCTGCTGGCAGAAGGGCTGCAGCCAAATGGCTGTTAGGAGAAATAACTGGAGGGGGTGGAAACACCCCATGTACCTCCAACCCCTCCAGATCCACAGAGAGCCCCTTGGTAGTCTGTAATTTGTAATCTGCACTGTAGCAAACGGGAAACATGGTTACATTTATTGAGAGTAGTTGTATTTGTACATCATTAATTTCATTTTAAAAATGTACTTTGAGCTGATTTATTAGACTGGCAGCCACATTTCTGGGGATGGGACCACTTACATGTGAGCCAGAAGCTGAATATTGCATTTCAATACCCCCTGTCTGATACTCGAGGGTGGGGCGAGAGGCAGAGATGATGGGTTATGGATGCTCTCAATGAAGTGCCTTTCTATCCAGACAAAGCTCAAATCTCCTTCAAGTTAAGTTTGACTCCTGGTGTCTTAATGGACAGTCCATATGTTCCCTTGAGCTTAGCATCCAAGAACTAACCAAGTTTGACCCTACTTGTGTTAGGATTCTGACGGATGCCCTAATCAACCCAGAGTCTCAAGCCAAGCATCAAAAGACATTCAGTTATTTATTAGGAGCAACATGTCGGCAGGTACCCAAGTGAAGCCAGCTCTGACCCCACGTACCTTATGACCCAATTATGACCCCGTTTCCCCCACCCCCCACCCCAGAGCATGTCATAAATCACATTCTCCAACAGAGCATTTTCATGGGCTGTAGAGATCACGCTCCTCCGGAGGCTGCGGGTAACCTGGGAGACAGCCTTGAAAAAGATCTGTGTGGAATGTGTTTGGATTAGATTAAAACAGAATTTTGTCCTTTGTTAGCAGGAAGTGTTAGGCAAATAAGAAGGTTGCCTGCCTATACACTTATGTCAAGCTTCCCATGGCACTTGGAATTATACATCTCCACCCTCCCAGATCAGGTACATTTTTCAACAAGCCAAAGCCCTTTCCATTAATTCCCATGCTGCCTGGGGAATTCTGGGAGTTGAAGTCCAAGTATCTTAAAGTTGCCAAGGTTGGGGTTTAAGGTCTCACCTTCATTGCTCAGGAACCACTTTGGGCCTCTTTCTCTGCAGAATTGCCAGTTCTTTTGCTGGCTCTGTTTTGTTTGCCTTTAGCAAAGAGACAAATCAAGGTCATATTTAATTGTGATGGTGGTGGTAATCTATTTCTCAATGAGGACAGTTCAAGAGTGTTTCAATAGAGGGAGCAAGAAACAGTTTCTTTAAAACAAAGGTACTGTATTTTTCAGACTATAAGATGCACCTTTTTGTCTCCCAAAAGGGGTGAAAATATCTGTGCATCTTATACACTGAATATTGCCAAAGCCCCACTCACCCATTGGCCATTTTTTGGGCTCTGCTTGCCCCATTTTGGGGGCTTGTTTTGGCCTCTTTCAGGCATTTTTTGGCCCATTTTTGAGGTTTTCTTTGGCTCCTTTTTTTTTTTAAAAAAAAAAACCAGTCTGAAAAAAGTCTCAAAAATGGGCCAAAAGGCCTCAAAAACAGGCTGAAAAAAGCCTTGAAAACAGCCCTCAAAAACGGTCCAAAAAAGCCTTGAAAATGGGTGGAAAAAAGGCTGGAAAAGGGCCAAAAAATCCCCCCTTCAAAAGGGCTGAAAATGCAGTGTGCGGAAGCCAAAAACCTTTTTGGGGGGATTGTTTTCCTCTTCTAAATTTGGGCGTGTCTTATAGTCGGGTGCGTCTTATAATCAGAAAAATACAGTATTTTTTAAAACTTTGGTCTTACTCACCCCAGAAGACCGAGCTGCAGAGCCCGAAACAGAGGAGGGTGCCTTTGATCCTCCCCATAGCTGCTGAAAAAGAAGAAAGAGAAAGCCTTCAGATCAACAGTTCTTGGATGCGATACCTGAAATGGCAAGAAGCTTCAAGCAGATAGGAGTCTCCATCACGGTTCCATTGTTGCTATTTTCCAAAGTGTTCCTGAGAACTTCGGCTGCTGTGGGTAACCTGGGAGACAGCCTTGAAAAAGATCTGTGTGGAATGTGCTTCTGTTTGTGGCTGCTGTGCTGCATTGTGATTTCCCCATCTCCCTTGCCTATGGCACTCAAGAGCAAGCCAGGGATGCTTTGCGAGTTGACAACTTGACTTCCAAGTCAATGGCTATGCTTTGCACTAGGGTTGATTGGAAGGAACATTGGATCAGAATCACAATTTTGCACCCTTTTTTTTCTTCCTACCTGTTCACTTACTCTTTTCAAGTGCAGCAACAAGAAAATGAGGCAATAAGCTCATCTGACTTGTGTTCCTGAAATATTCCAAAATTGCACTTTTCCTGGACTATATAGAAAAGGTCTACTCTGGAGTGATTTTTCCTTCCAGCTATTAGAGCCCAAGGAGAATGCACAGTTGTGTAAGAGTTGCCCCATGTTATTCAGCAAAAGAGGTATTTACTGATTAGGCTCTCCGCCCTGCCTGATGAAAATATATTTCACGTACTCAAATGAATATAGAACAATGAAGAAGCCAGTCCCCATATTTTAACTGTGATTGAGCAGCTTATTTATAATTAAGAGTCTTGGTTTCCATTCTTTTGCACTTTGGCCACCTGCCTAAACCATTACTGGGAAATTTACACTGTTTGGATTAGATTAAAACAGAATTTTGTCCTTTGTTAGCAGGAAGTGTTAGGCAAATAAGAAGGTTGCCTGCCTATACACTTATGTCAAGCTTCCCATGGCACTTGGAATTATACATCTCCACCCTCCCAGATCAGGTACATTTTTCAACAAGCCAAAGCCCTTTCCATTAATTCCCATGCTGCCTGGGGAATTCTGGGAGTTGAAGTCCAAGTATCTTAAAGTTGTGAGTACCTCCACCTGCATACTGGACCCGTGTCCCTCCTGGCTGGTTGCCAACAGCAGTGAGGTGACACGAGGCTGGATCCAGGCGTTTGTTACCGCTTCTCTTCGGGAGGGGTACTTTCCCACCGCGCTTAAGACAGCGGTGGTAAGACCCCTCCTGAAGAAGCCGTCTCTGGATCCAGCTGTTCTTAATAACTATCGTCCAGTCTCCAACCTCCCCTTTGTAGGGAAGGTTGTTGAGAAGGTGGTGGCTCTCCAGCTTCAGCGTACCTTGGAGGAAGCTAACTATCTTGACCCCTTCCAGTCTGGCTTCAGACCCGGTTACAGCACAGAAACCGCTTTGGTCGCATTGACTGATGATCTCTGGAGAGCTAGGGATGGAGGCCATGCTTCCATCCTAGTTCTCCTGGACCTCTCAGCGGCTTTCGATACCATCGACCATGGTATCCTTCTGCGACGACTGCGGGAGATAGGGGTGGGCGGCACTGTCTTGCAGTGGTTCTCCTCCTATCTCTCGGACAGGTCGCAGTCGGTGTTAGTGGGGGGGGCAGAGATCGTCCCTGAGGCCCCTAACTTATGGGGTGCCGCAGGGGTCGGTCCTATCCCCCCTACTATTTAACATTTACATGAAACCGCTGGGCGAGATCATCCGAAGGCACGGGATAAAATATCACCAATATGCGGACGATACACAGTTGTATCTGTCCGCCCCGTGCCAACTCAATGAAGCGGTGGACGTGATGAACCGGGGACTGGAAGCCGTTAAAGACTGGATGAGAGCAAACAAGCTGATACTCAACCCAGACAAGACCGAGTGGCTGTTGTGTTTCCCTCCCAAAAATTTGACCACCATACCATCACTCAGGCTGGGGGGACAAAATTTAAACCCCTCAGAAAGGGCCCGCAACTTGGGAGTCCTCCTGGATTCACAGCTAACTTTTGACCACCATCTCTCAGCTGTGACCAGGGGGGCATTTGCCCAGGTTCGCCTGGTGCGCCAGTTGCGGCCCTACCTGAATCGGGAGGCCCTCACAACAGTCACTCGAGCCCTTGTGATCTCTAGGCTGGAATACTGTAATGTGCTCTACATGGGGCTGCCCTTGAAGAGCATCCGAAGACTACAGCTAGTCCAGAATGCGGCCGCGCGAGTGATTGTGGGCGCACCACGGTTCGCCCACATAACACCGATCCTCCGTGAGCTGCACTGGCTACCTGTTGGTCTCCGGGTGCACTTCAAGGTCCTACTCACCACCTATAAAGCGCTCCATGGTAGTGGATCTGGCTATTTGAGAGACTGCCTTCTGCCAATTACCTCCCTGCGTCCCATCAGATCGCATAGAGTTGGCCTCCTCCGTATTCCATCCGCCAGTCAGTGCCGACTGGCGACTACTCGGAGGAGAGCCTTCTCTGTTGCGGCTCCGACACTATGGAACAATCTCCCCGTGGAGATTCGTACCCTCACCACCGTCCAGGCCTTCCGCACAGCCCTCAAGAACTGGCTAACCCGTCAGGCCTGGGGATAATCTTATTTCGCCCCTCCCGAATGCTGAGTGAATGTTGAGTTTTATTGTCTAATTTACTTTGTGCACATTTCTTTTTTCGTATTGTCCTACACTCCGCTTCCTTTTTGATTGTAAGCCGCCCTGAGTCCCCTCAGGGAAAAGGGCGGCCTATAAATAAATAAAACAAAAACAAACAAAACAAAAACAAAGTTGCCAAGGTTGGGGTTTAAGGTCTCACCTTCATTGCTCAGGAACCACTTTGGGCCTCTTTCTCTGCAGAATTGCCAGTTCTTTTGCTGGCTCTGTTTTGTTTGCCTTTAGCAAAGAGACAAATCAAGGTCATATTTAATTGTGATGGTGGTGGTAATCTATTTCTCAATGAGGACAGTTCAAGAGTGTTTCAATAGAGGGAGCAAGAAACAGTTTCTTTAAAACAAAGGTACTGTATTTTTCAGACTATAAGATGCACCTTTTTGTCTCCCAAAAGGGGTGAAAATATCTGTGCATCTTATACACTGAATATTGCCAAAGCCCCACTCACCCATTGGCCATTTTTTGGGCTCTGCTTGCCCCATTTTGGGGGCTTGTTTTGGCCTCTTTCAGGCATTTTTTGGCCCATTTTTGAGGTTTTCTTTGGCTCCTTTTTTTAAAAAAAAAAAAAAAACCAGTCTGAAAAAAGTCTCAAAAATGGGCCAAAAGGCCTCAAAAACAGGCTGAAAAAAGCCTTGAAAACAGCCCTCAAAAACGGTCCAAAAAAGCCTTGAAAATGGGTGGAAAAAAGGCTGGAAAAGGGCCAAAAAATCCCCCCTTCAAAAGGGCTGAAAATGCAGTGTGCGGAAGCCAAAAACCTTTTTTGGGGGATTGTTTTCCTCTTCTAAATTTGGGCGTGTCTTATAGTCGGGTGCGTCTTATAATCAGAAAAATACAGTATTTTTTAAAACTTTGGTCTTACTCACCCCAGAAGACCGAGCTGCAGAGCCCGAAACAGAGGAGGGTGCCTTTGATCCTCCCCATAGCTGCTGAAAAAGAAGAAAGAGAAAGCCTTCAGATCAACAGTTCTTGGATGCGATACCTGAAATGGCAAGAAGCTTCAAGCAGATAGGAGTCTCCATCACGGTTCCATTGTTGCTATTTTCCAAAGTGTTCCTGAGAACTTCGGCTGCTGCGGGTAACCTGGGAGACAGCCTTGAAAAAGATCTGTGTGGAATGTGCTTCTGTTTGTGGCTGCTGTGCTGCATTGTGATTTCCCCATCTCCCTTGCCTATGGCACTCAAGAGCAAGCCAGGGATGCTTTGCGAGTTGACAACTTGACTTCCAAGTCAACGGCTATGCTTTGCACTAGGGTTGATTGGAAGGAACATTGGATCAGAATCACAATTTTGCACCCTTTTTTTTCTTCCTACCTGTTCACTTACTCTTTTCAAGTTCAGCAACAAGAAAATGAGTCAATAAGCTCATCTGACTTGTGTTCCTGAAATATTCCAAAATTGCACTTTTCCTGGACTATATAGAAAAGGTCTACTCTGGAGTGATTTTTCCTTCCAGCTATTAGAGCCCAAGGAGAATGCACAGTTGTGTAAGAGTTGCCCCATGTTATTCAGCAAAAGAGGTATTTACTGATTAGGCTCTCCGCCCTGCCTGATGAAAATATATTTCACGTACTCAAATGAATATAGAACAATGAAGAAGCCAGTCCCCATATTTTAACTGTGATTGAGCAGCTTATTTATAATTAAGAGTCTTGGTTTCCATTCTTTTGCACTTTGGCCACCTGCCTAAACCATTACTGGGAAATTTACACTGTTTGGATTAGATTAAAACAGAATTTTGTCCTTTGTTAGCAGGAAGTGTTAGGCAAATAAGAAGGTTGCCTGCCTATACACTTATGTCAAGCTTCCCATGGCACTTGGAATTATACATCTCCACCCTCCCAGATCAGGCACATTTTTCAACAAGCCAAAACCCTTTCCATGCTGCCTGGGGAATTCTGGGAGTTGAAGTCCAAGTATCTTAAAGTTGCCATGGTTGGGGTTTAAGGTAAGGTGACCAGATTTTCAGATTGGTAAAGAGGGACACCTTTGACCGGGGAGGGGGGGGCGGAGCTTGATTAAAAAATTTATACGGAGCAACAAAAATTTTCATACAATGCAAAAATAGTAAAAAAAATAGTTTAATTTTTTTTTATTTCAACATAACTACAATTTACAAATATAATACGTTTATTTACATTTATATTTATTAAATATATTGACAAAAAATTATGTACAGTATAATTTTACTCTTTGGCATATTTCTCACTTGAGTGAATTTTTTTTTAGTAGATTGCTGTCGTTGTTTAAAAGGTCATGAAATTTTTCACAAGAATTTGTTAAATTATATTTCACACATAAAATGTTGATGTTTGGCAAGAGATTCGTATTTCTGATGGTCGCCATGTGTGAAAAATGGTCATTAGTCACTTTTTTCAATGCCATTGTATCTTCCTGATTATTAAAAATGCAAATTCACTCAGTGTCAACCATGACTCCTGAGTCCATTTCAAAGTATTGTGCATAGGATTTTTAAAAATGGCTTGTTTCAATTTATTTTGGATAGAATCTTTTTTTAAATAGTCTAAGACAATTTAAAAAAAAAGAATCAACACAGAATAACACTATTTTAAAAAATCATATGCACAATAAATAAAATATCATTTTAAAATACATTAAAAAAATAAAAGAAAAAAACCCGGCTCACTTACCAGCAGGCAGGCAGAGTCAGCAGATCTTCGCAGCGATGTATGGAAGCACACAGGGAGCCTATATACGCAACTGCAGTAACAATGACAATGATGAAGGATTGGATTGAGTTAAAGAATAAAAGAATTCTGATCTTAGAAGGCCATGACCTGCAGGCAGGCTGGCATAATTTCTTATCAAATGACAAACATAAAACACACAAATACTACCGGAAACGGCAAGAAGCTTCAAGCAGATAGGAGTCTCCATCACGGTTCCATTGTTGCTATTTTCCAAAGCGTTCCTGAGAACTTAAGTTTAGAAGAATCTACTGGTATCATCGCAGGGAAACAAAAGAAATCCTGTGACTCCTTAAAAATTAACTAGATGATCACAATGGCTCTAAAACAAACTTATGGGAAAGAAGAAGGCACGTGTAATAAAAAAAAGGAACAGATTTCTATATTTTATGCATGCACAAACATACGCATTTTGAAATAACAATCAGTTAAGAAGGAATGCCATAGTCCTCGCCATAGCAGGAGAGAGAAATCAGAAGACTGTTTTATTTATGCGGCTCTTTACTTTTAAACTAGGCCTGGAAAGGATACCTTTACCTTAAGAGGAAGATCTTACCAGGGTGGGTTGTTGCCGGCATTGCTGCTGGTTCGCTTCCCGCATGCACAGTTGACTGCGAATTGTTCTGTGCATGCGCAGAACATGAAAAGATTAGTAAAAAAACAAGCTGGCAACAGCAGCAGCGACCAGGGTGTGGCCAGCCTGCCATCCATATAGGTTCACGGACCCAGTCCTAATTTTCACTACCGTTTCGCCCGAACTGGTACGAACCAGTAGCAACCCACCTCTGGATCTTATGTTATGTACACAGCATATTGAGAGAACAGAAGAAGCTGTATTTATTTTCCATGCCTTGTAAGAATACAGCCCTTAAGTAAGCAACTTGCAAAGGGAAGAAGGATTTGAATCTTCACTTCCATTTACACATTCGTTACACTCTGGCTTCGTATTGCAAATCAGACTAATAGGCGCATTAAGATGTCGTGCCAAACCATAGTTTGAGCAGAGCAGCAAAGTTCATATACCACAAGGACCTCTTTGGCATCTTTCAGCAGTCCTTTTCATAGGATGCCAAAGAGACCAAATAGGTGTTTGAGTCTTTACAGAGGCTTCAGGCATCCATCTCTGGCCCATAACTGGGCCACTCTTGAATCCTGGCCACACACAATTTAATACAGCAATGCAACCTTTAGCCTGACATTGCAAAGCATTATGCTTCTTATGAACGAAAGGAAGTTGTACACTTTGGGTTAGCCAGAGGAGCAGGAGTCACAGCTAGCTTGGAGCTCTAGTGCCCCTCTCTCTTCTCCTCTCCCCACCTGCGACCTTAGAGAAGCCTTAACAATTTTGCTCTAGTTTACATTAGCACCATTAGTAACTCTTCAGCATTTCATAGGCATTCTTGATTCGGTTCGAGCCGGCAGTGGTGCATTCCAGTGGTGGGATTCCAAATCTTTTCCTTTCCGGTTCTACTTCCGGTTCCACTTCACACGCGTGCACAGCACTCAAAGACCGCCCTCGGTGTCAGCGCTGGTGAGCGGAGCTGTTTTTTTTATAGCTCAGCTAAGGAGGGGCAATCTACTCAACCGCATGAATCAGCTGAGCTGAAAAACCCAAGGGAATACAGGACAGGGAATGACGGGGACGGGATGGCAGGGGCAGCTAGAGGTGATATTTACCGGTTCTCCAATCTACTCAAAATTTCCGCTACCGGTTTGCCTGAACCAGTCCGAACCGGCTGAATACCACCTCCGGTGCATTCAAAGTAACCTGTTTCATTGGAAATGCCAAGAAATCGAATTTAGCATTGGACATAGCTAGCCAGATAACACGACAGAACTAAGCTAAGTGAAGCTAGGAACGTACAAACTCCTTCTTCAAACTACACAATTTGAGACAAAAGGAACCCTAGGCTCATTTCAAGCTTGTTGTTGTTTGCTCTTGGTCTACTCCATTAGAGTCAAACATGACTTCCCAGCTTGTTGCCAGAATAGTAGCATTACTCCACCCATCTAGAAACACAGCAAGCCCACCCAACGGAACAAGAATGAGCCCTCTTCCACTATACCTTCACTCATCTGTCCTCTTACCTGCAGACAAGTTCTGTGGATCCCACTGCTGTGTTCATGTCACCCATTTATATAGTTTGAGTAGTGAAGCTCAGCTTCAATTCCTCCATCTGGAATTGTTTGCATTCCCCTCTGCTTGGAGGAAGCATCAGGTTCAACCTGCTACCCTATCTTTATTTTAAAAATGCTCACGTCAGTCGTCCACTAAAGGTCAAGTTAATGTGTCCCTGGTGGAGTTGGGGTGGAATGTTGCCTGCCATCTCATGAACAACATTCAAGTCCACCGGTCTTTAGAGTTCAATTAAAATTATTTTAATACACGAGATTCCCCCAAAAAAGTCCTGTCTTTTTTTTTTAATCAACACCCAGCTAGATTGTATGCAATTCATTTGTGCGCCTCTTGCATTCTACAGATGCACAAGTCATTTCTTAGTCTTTCCCACAACGGAATCCTGATGTCCTATTATCCAAAATTAATGGGACAGAAAGTACCATCAACACGGTTCGAGCAGGCATACAGTACAAGGCACAGTGTTATTTGGTCAGCCTGAGGTCCTGAGGAATCTTCAAAGCAACCAACTAAAATCTAGGTGTTTTGATTTGATGGGGCCAGGCATCCCAGAGCATCCATTGACCTATATTATCTGGAAACTTAGTACAATCAAAGCTGATTTAACTAGTCATTCAGAATTTCCCTCTAAATGGAGCGGTAGTTTTAATTTCTGGGAAAGTCGTAGCCTTCGGATAGGATCAGTCTCAACGGGTGCAGCAAAACGGCTGATCCAGAAGGCAACTCCTCTGGACACAGAAACATGGGAAATCTAGTCACCTGGAAAAGATTATTGTAGCCTCCACCTCCCCAACCCATCCATCCGCATTAAGGCTGCCTTGTCATCAAACCCATCTTGCTTTTACATGAATTCTGGCATGGATTGTTTTCCAAATGTTGGGTCTGCAAGTGGAACATGCAAGCAGATCTGTATGCCTGAGCCTGAAACTGAACCGGGGGTCCAATGGAGGAGAATATTTATAGCTCGCGGTTGAAATGAGGGGTCCTTGGTGCCCTCTCCGCTTCGTTGTTTCCTCGCAGGCGTTTCATGGCCCAAACTAGGTAACATCATCAGTGCTAGAGCTGGATTTTTTTAGATTAAATGAACAGAGATGGAAGGGATCTTGTAGGTCATCTAGTCCAACCCTCTGCTCAAGCAGGAAACCCTATACCATTTCTGTCCAATCTCTTCTTGAAAGTCTCAAGGGATGAAGCTCCCACAACTTCTGAAGGCAACTTCTGTTCCATTGATTTGATTGTTGATTGTTCTCACTATCAGAAAGTTCCAGAGGTAACATGCTGCCGGTTCGCACATATTCGGGCGTACCATTAGTGGCGACAGCGCATGGCTCCACCTATCCACCCAAACATCATTAAGGCATGTCTGTATGCACTCACACTACCGAACCAATAATAAAGAAGATGGAATACCATTACTGTCCTTACCTCTAAGTTGAATCTCTCCTTGATCAGTTTCCATCCATTATTCCTAATCTGGCCTTCAGGTGCTTTGGAAAATAGCTTGACCCCTTCCTCCTCTCTGTGGCAGCCCCTCAAATATTGGAAGACTGCTATCATGTCTCCCCTGGTCCTTCTCTCCACGCCCAGTTCCTACAACCGTCCATTGTATATTTTAGCCTCCAGTCCCCTAATCATCCTGTTTGCTCTTCTCTGCACTTTTTCTAGTGTCTCAACATCTTTTTTTTACAGTGTGGTGATTAGGATAGGCAACTTGCATGGAGACTAATAATTGCAGATGGGTAAAAATTCTGGTCCATTTCTTGTTTACGCAATGAGGCAGTATCCATAATCTGTTCTGAAACAAATCCCTAGGACGGGAGAGGGGGGGGGATTATAACCATGCTCCTTATGCCTGCATCCTACCTATGGAGCTTTTCTGCAATCTTCTCCATGTTCATAACTATTTGTGTAAACGACTAGGGGGGCCTGTTGCTTTACACATATTTTTCCAGCATCACTTTGTATGAATTTCCCTAAGGCAGTTTTTTAAACATTCATGTTCCTGATGTAAACTTTTTTTTAAACTGGCTGCTGTTATTTGAAAGTGATTTCAGATGTCTTTTTAATGGCTCTTTGGCCAAACAAGCATTTAAAGTAAGCAAACGAAATCCCGCTTCCTTCCAGCCCTGAAGACGTTACTGAATCTGGTAATGAAATGACTGCAAGCAGACGGTCAAGTTTAGAGCGTACCAAGGATGCCATTGATGTCAAAGGAGATGCGACATTGCAACTACAGACAAAGCTGTGGGTGCAAACAATCCTCCAGTCGTTTCTGTCTCTAATACCCAATGAGCTCCAAGCGAAACACCTGTTCAAATGCCTTAGCTAGGCTTCTGTGAAGCTCCCCTTGACCACTAGAGGGCACACTAAGCAAAATCCTCTTCCAAGGTGAGAGATTATTACACTGCATTAAACTCATATTCTGTTCTGTTCTGTTCCTTTAACTTCACCACCTCATTCAAAACAGTTCCACTGACTTAGACAAAGGGGCTGTAAAATCAAAAACAGTCCATTTGGTCTAGCAGTTAAGACATCGGGCTAGAAACCCGGAAGGCATGAATTCTAATCCCATTTTAGGCACAAATCCAGCTGGATGACCTCGGGCCAGTCATTCTCTCTGAGCCCCAAGGAGAAGGCAATTGCAAGCCACATCGGAAAATCCTGGCCCAGAAAATTCTAGGCTATCCATGCTGTCATCAGGAGTCAAGACTGACTCAAAACCACCAAAACATAGAATAGGATAGGATAGGATAGGATAGGATAGGATAGGATAGGATAGGATAGGATAGGATTCTTTATTAGCCAAGTGTGATTGGACACACAAGGAATTTGTCTCTGGTGCTTATGCTCTCAGTGTACATAAGGAGAATAAAATACATTCATCAAGAACAATAGAATAGAATAGAATGGAATGGAATAGAATAGAATAGAACAGAACAGAACAGAACAGAACAGAACAGAACAGAATAGAATAGAATTCTTTATTAGCCAAGTGTGATTAGACACGCAAGGAATTTGTCTTTGGTGCTTATGCTCTCAGTGGACATAAGGAGAATAAAATACATTCATCAAGAACAATAGAACAGAATAGAATAGAATAGAATAGAATAGAATAGAATAGAATAGAATAGAATTGAATTGAATAGAATTCTTTATTAGCCAAATGTGATTGAACACACAAGGAATTTGTCTCTGGTGCATAAGCTCTCAGTGTACATAAAAAGACAAGATCCATTCATCACAAATCATAAGGTACAACACTTAATGATAGTTATAGGGTACAAATAAGCAATCAGGAAACAATCAATATAATCCAGGAATTATAATCACCACATTCCCATGCGGCCTCTGAAAATTGTGCGAGAAAGGTGGGGGGGATGCTTTCAAGAAAAGCTGTCATCTAGTGTTGATGCATCTAGTGTGTTCCCCCCCCCCCCAAAAAAACCCCACATTGTGGTGTGACACCTTTGACATGCATATTATAGGTTTGCCTTTGCTGCTCTATTGGCTTCTCCGGGTTGTGGAACAAACCCACCTGCTTTGCTCTCAGCCATGGCGAAGCATCTGGTGTTTTCCATCTCGCCTCCAAGTTCTGCATTCTACTGTATTTTATTTATAGATTCAGTCTGGCCGTCCTTATTAAAAGAAGAAAATGCCATTTGCGATTTCTCCACTCCTTCCTCTTAAACCAAAAGGCCTATTGGAAATTTATGTGCACCGTGAATTTTCGCTCGTTTTGAATTTCTGCCCTGCTGCTGTACTGTTAATGGAGAAGCGCCCCTAATGATGAAACTCACATCGAGAAAACTGCACTAGGTGTAAGGGGGTGGGTGGGAAATAGCTTGCAGAAATGGTCACCGCCTGAAAAAAAGATAGCAAGACGCGGAGAATTGTGCACAAAGGTGCTTTTTAATATGCAGCCGGTACTTTACTTTACCGATCAAACAGTCCAGTTTACTCACCACAGATTTGGGCCAAATCTGCCAAAAGGAGCAGAAGTCTTCTCAGTGCCATACCTACAAAAGGAGAAGAGATTGAGGATTTTTTTTTTCTCCCTGCACCGACATATCCTGCACCTCCAGATCCACTGGGGAAACAAAGCCCAGCTGTCACCATGCAGACATCATTAATGGCATGAAATTTTAAAGGTGAAACGATGATAATGAGTTTGTCAAACCATGATTGACAAGCCAGTTTGGTATAGCAGTAAAAGGCACCAGGCCAGGAAACAGGAGGCGGGGAAAAGGCCTGAGGAGACGGGAGTGCAACCAGTACATTGTTCCGGGGCCCATGGAGCTCAAAGGGAAATTTGTTTTTAAATTTTTACAAAGCCAAATTTTTTAAAAGAAAAACAATGTTGGATAGATACTTCATACTCTATACTCTGTGTGCTCAGCAAAACCGCCTTGCAGCCTTGTTTGACATAACCTTTATTGAATGCATTGCTTATGTATTTTGTTTCATTATTGTTTATAGACTAATGTGTATTATTGTTTTTATTATCTTTTACAGAAGTGCCTGTTCCTCTTTTTAATATATTTGCAAGTATGTTTGAATAAACGTACAATTATGACATTACTGATTTTTGTGCCCATGTGTAGGAGGTTGTGTGTGTATGGGGGGGCTATTAGTCTTTTTCCAGCCCTTCATAATCCCCTCGGTGGGCCTGGCTGGGAGTTATAACTCTATATTAGTCCTGAAGCAGTTGGTGACAATCTACTCATCAGGAGTCACGGGTAAATTGAAGCTATCGCTCCCAAGTATAACTATTATTAATGATGATGGTTGGGGGCACATTATGCAATGATCCACCTCTCTGGAGGAGCCTGTGTTGCTGGGGAAGATGGAAGGGAAAAGGATGACCAGCAGCAAAGTGCATAAGTTCATTTATACTGATGATGGGACACCCGTGAAAGACCAAAGAAAATCAAAGTGGTCATTAAGAAATGGCACAAATTTGATAGCAGATCAATAATCAGTCAGTGATATTTAAAACCACCCCAAAATATTCTTTATTTTTTGAACATATGGTTCAATATGAGACATTGGTATCAATAGGAGGGCAACACAAGGGAGGCTAGAAGTTTCTAGAAGGGAAAAGGGTTACATATAGTGTGTTATTGGGCGCCCCCTTGAGGGTGTTAGGCAAATCAACCCAGAGATTAAAAAGCCCGCCAAAAGATAAGGTAGCTGCTGAGGTAAATTTAACCAGCCAATCACAAATGCCGATGTAATATATGAAATGCATACAATGCCTGTTGTGAGATGATTTGATGTGCTTGCTTTAAGGCATTAGTTCTGAGCAGAAATGTTTTTTTTTTTAAATGTTCCCGCCCATCTTTGTGTGATTATTTGGTATAACTAACACTAGATGAAATGCATGACCCAACTTTGGTCAGAGCCAATAAATATATGCAAATGCCTCAGTGTTGCAGCTTTAGTTAAGGAACTAGTCCTCATGAGGCTTTTGAGAGAATCTGAATCTGAGTAACGCTGGATGAAGTAAGGAAAAATTGCTCTCTAGACTCTACTCCTGCCTGCATTAAGCTGACAAAATGCCCCCTTTAATCTATGAGCAAATATGTGTAGGACTGGGCTTTAAGGCCAAATAAGTAAAACCCAGGGGTATATTTGATATGTAAGAAAATGTAGCAGGTGCTCTCAAAAAATAGCTGTCTTGATGAGTGCATGGGCATCCTTGGCAATTGGAGTTTTGGTCAAAATGTGTTATGACATCATAGCCCTCATGGATGCTTATAGATGGATGTTATTGGGCTCAAAATGCTTTTTTTAAAATAAAAACAAATCAGCTTAAATAGCGTAAATAGCAAAGTTGGAAAGTAATTCCCAAACTGCATACAGTATTGAATTTTCAGATCCACTATTCATTCTGGGGTTATAAAACAGCTAGTATCTAATTCAAATTTGTGCTTCGGTTTCAAGAGATAAATCAATTCAATATGTACGTCAGGCATGCACAAAAGTCCATGAAATTTTTGAACTCAGTTGAGTGCATTTGATTTGATCTGAAGCATTGAATTGATCCAGCAATTTGGTTCATCTATTTAAATCAAAGGGCCAATTTGGTTGCATTACCTTCAAACAGAAGCTTCACATAACTGTAATATTGATTGATCTCATGAATGAAAATCACACATGTTAAGAGAAAAACACACACTGAACTCAACCCCCAACAGTTGCCCAAGAACCCATGCAACCACACACCCACAACATTTTTTAAAAACCTAGAAAAAAAACAGCGCATTACAAAGCAAACAAATCTGTTGAATGACACACATTGATGCTAATGGAAGCAGTTGAAAGAAGCAGATGTAGAAGTTTATATGCTACAGGAAAAATACCTACCATATACCCTTCTTCATTGTTAGGATTCCCACCAGCCCACAACTTTAAAATTCAAAATATGACTCTAGACTAGTCTATATTTCTTAGACTGACAGCATTGTTAAAAGTGGAAAGAAATGAGTTCTTCTTTATGCTTCGACAAAGTTTACTTATGTCATCAACTTGTCTTCAAATCCTTTGGAATAGAATTTTCCATTTTCTAAAACCTGAACTGATCAGATTCAGTGCTCCATCCTTTCCTATATAGATACTTTAATAGACGCATAGGTGAAAAACCTGGAGCAGAACCTCATTTGATAAGGTGAAGAGTTCTCCTGTTCTTCATTACCAATATTTTTTTTTCTAAAATTCTAGATTCGAAGAGGAACTGTTTAAAACTGCAAAATGATAAGGGGAAAAACCTGAAGCTTAATTGAGAAAACTCAAGTATCATTTCTTGTTTAGTTTGCTGGAGCAGTTTAGAAGTCACTTAATGCTCAATGTAAAAAAATCTTGCTTACCTTCAACCCAAGAAATCAGCCTTGGTCTGACAGAGAAAGAAGAGAAGGGAAAATTCTTCTCCTTCTATTTTTATCAGTGTTCCTTCTCCTTTTTATAGATTCAGAGATAAAGATAATGAATTTCTGTGGAATTATCAGTCATGCCCCAAGGACTGGGGATATTACTTGGAAAAATAAAGGGGAAGCCTTAACCATGACACACTGCCTGATTTGTTTGGCAATCCAATTACAAATTTGAATGAACACACTTAGCACTTTCTTTCCCAACTATGTGATCAGAAATAAAAATGCTAGTAATCTAAGAGGCAACTCTGCAAAAGAGAGTTGGATCCTTCAACCACCTGAACCATGATAGATAACCATAAGTTAATAAGATTTGGATATTACGTACTGTTGTGGCTCGGCAGGAGCCTTTGGAGCTGCTATCAGATTCTGACAGCAAGGAGCCTTATGAGTCAGACCTAGGGTGACCAGACGTCCCGCATTTGGCGGGACAGGCATGACTTTTCATAATTTTTCCCACGTCCCTGGCCGTTCTTAAAAAAACCCACTTTATTTTGGTGCTCGCAGCTCCCTCGCTCCCCCGCCCATCAGCTGCTAGCTTGCTCGCTCGTTCCGTTCTATCTACACTAAAAATCTAAGCCAGCCCAGCCTGTCGCTCACTGATTGGCCTGGACTCCAGCCAATCATTGAGCTGGCTGGGATGGAAAACTTTAAGCACGCAGTTTTCCATCCCAGCCAGCTCACTGATTGGCTGGAGTCCGCTTAGCTTACCGCGCGAGTCTCCATTTCATTTCGTCTTTTGCTTGCTGCAGCTTAACTGGTGAGTAACGGTACTGGTGGGAATCGGGAGGCACTGGGGGGAGGAGATGGCCCTCTTATCCTTCTCCCCCTTTGCGGAGTTTCCCTGTGTCTTCCAGGTCATGCCCATCTCCTCTCAAAAGGATTCGGCTCGGCCACCGCTTCCTCCTCTTCTTCTTCCCTGTCTGCGGTTCCAATTGCAGTTGCAAGGAGTGGGAAGGAGAGGAAGGAGGGAGGGGGGAAAGGAAAGGAAGAAGGGAGGGGGGAGAAGATGGAAGGAGAAAAGATGGAAGGAAGGAGAAAGAATGGAAGGAGAAGGAGGAAGATGGAAGAAGAAAGGAAGAAAAAGAAGAAGGGATGGAGAAAAGAGGGAAGGAGGTAGGAAGAAAAGGGGTCGCCGAGCTCTGATGCCAGCGAAAGAAAAGTCCTTTCCTTCGCCTGAATCACGCCCGAGCTCTGATGCGGACACCAGTGGGGTGCGTGCAGGGAGAAGAGAGATTCCTCCCAGCACGCACCCCACTGACTAAAGCACTTTCAGTGGGATGCGTACAGGGAGGAATCTCCTGTCCTCTCAGCTCCCTTTCGCCCGCAGCAGAGATCGGGCGGGCCAGAGAAACCACTTTAATCAGTGGGATGCGTGCAGGGAGGAGAGGATATATTCATCCCTGCGCGCAGCCCATTGATTAAAATACTTGTTTTTGCTCGCCTGAGCTCTGATGCCGGCGAAAGAAAAGTCCTTTCCTTTGCCTGAGACACGCCCGAGCTCTGATGCGGGCACCAGTGTGGTGCATACAGGGAGGAGAAGAGAAATTCCTTTCTGCACAAGCCCCCCCTTCTTTAGAAGAGCCGGAAGCATTAGTTTAGTATGGATTCCAACATTTACAAGTGCCTTCAGCCTGGCTTATCAATTAATATTCAGCGCAGCAATGGTGAGTGCCGAGAGGAGAAAGGCGATTTGCTTCGGAGCGTCTTTTGCACCGTAGCCCTGGTGTTCTCTGGAGGCTCCACGAGATTAATGCTCAGTGCGTTATTATCGCTTTCCTGTAATGCAGAAGGATGGTGGCCGGGCTAAATTACAGACTCTTTTCTCCTGTTTTTCAGGACAGAAGAGTTCTCAAAGAAGCAAGTTAAAGTCGGGCTATTCTGCCCCTTTGCCTAATGTTACTCACTAGGACTAGCTAGTGGGGCTGAGCGTATGCTGAGCAGTACCTCCATCTGGTCTTGTTCCTTGATGCTTTTTTAGAACAGGAATGGGGAACTGTGGCCCTTTAGCAGACTTGTTTTGATGAGCACGGAGCGACTGACGGTAGTTTGTGCTGGCCGCGGCCGCTCAAACTAGTGTCAGTCGCCCCCGTGGTCAGCAAGCCTGCTGGCGGCGCCTGTGCTGTGGTGGGAAGCGAGCTGCGGGTCCTCCCGCCGGCACCAGTGCCTTCTTTACCTCCGCCTCTTCCAGAGCCCGGGGTGGCTGTCAGGGCGCTGACGGCGGAGCGGACGCGCCCAGTTTGTTACTGCTTCCAGGGATCGAGACGGACGAGGGAAGCGGTGGTGGCAGATGTCGGCAGCGACTGTAATGACCGCTCAGGTGAGGTGAAGAGGAAGAACGGAAGGTCCCTCCCACCCATGACGACGGCTCCAGCTATGGAAGAGCAGGCTGGCCCCAACAACAACAACATGCTGCTCTTGCCGCCACCTCCGGGTGGGAAGCAACCACGCCTGTGCGGCGCCTATGCTGTGGTGGGAAGCGAGTCCGTGAGGCATAGTTGCTTCCCACCCGGAGGTGGCGGCAAGAACAGTGCATTGTTGTTGTTGTTGTTGTTGAAGAAGACGCCGGGGCCAGCCTGCTCGTCCATGGCTGGAGCCGTCGTCGCGGGTGAGAGGGACCTTCCATTCTTCCTCCGCACCTCACCCGAGCAGTCATTACAGTCGCTGCTGACGTCCTCCACCGCCGCTTCCCTCGTCCGTCTCGATTGCTGGAAGCAGTAACAAACTGGACACGTCCACTCCGCCATCAGCGCCCTGACAGCCACCCCCACCGGCAGTTACCGGGCCTCGCTGTAGTCAATTGCAAAACTGAGGACCTGATGCATCTTGGGAAATGAAGTTCCCTATCAGAAAGAATGGAATAGCTGCGAATTTGTAACAACAACAGAAGATAATAACTTGGTGCTTCGCAGGTTACGAAAATCTCATGTTTGATTTGCACACTGTTTTTTAAAAGTTAGATAAAGAAATTATGCTGTGAAAGCGACTAGAAATCCCCCCTCCCCTTCCTGTGTGCGAGAAAGGGAAGGCGAGGAAGGAAGGAGGGAGGGGGGATGGAAAAGAAGAAGGGAGGGGGGAGAAGATGGAAGGAGAAAAGATGGATGGAAGGAGAAAGAATGGAAGGAGAAGGAGGAAGATGGAAGAAGAAAGGAAGAAAAAGAAGAAAGGAAGAAAAAGAAGAAGGGAGGGAGAAAAGAGGGAAGGAGGTAGGAAGAAAAGGAGTAGAGAGGGAAGAGAGGGAAAGAGCAGAAAGACAAAGAGGATGAAGTTGATAGGCAAGAGGAAGGAGGAAGGAAGGAAAAAAGAAAAAGGGAGGGAGAGAGGAAAGAAGAAAAGATGGAACTAGAAAGGAAAGAAGGGAGGGAGGGAGGAAAGGGGAAGGCAGGGAAAGAGCAGAAAGACAGAGAAGGTGAAGGTAGATAGGCAGAAGGAAGGAAGAAGGAAGAAATAGGAAAGGAGGGAAGGAAGAAGGAACAGAAGCAAAGAGGAAGAAATGGAAAGAGCAGAAAGACAGAGAAGGTAGATAGGCAAAAGAAATGAAGCTGAAAGAATGGAAGGAGGAAGGAAGAGAAAAGGAGGAAGGGAGTGAGTGAGGAAAGAAGAGAGGATGGAAGGAGAAAGGAAGGAAGAGAGGGAAAGAGCAGAAGACGGATAAGGTGAAGGTAGATAAGCAAGAGGAATGAAGGAAGAAGTGAGGTGTCTCGAGGAGGGGGAAAACATTTAGTGACCAAAGTTACAATGACATTGAAAAAAGTGACTGATGACCATTTTTCACACTTAGTGACCGTTGTGACCATTTTTCACACTTAGTGACCATTGCAGCATCCTCATGGTCACGTGATCAAAATTTTGCTTGGCAACAGATTCATATTTATGCTGGTTTCAGTGTCCTGGGGTGACCTTTTGACAGAATATAAAAATTTTAATCAAGCCCCCCCCCACCCCGTCAATGGTGTCCCTCTTTACCAATCTGAAAATCTGGTCACCTTAGTCAGACCTGGAGGAGGTGGAGGGCCCTGGACAGAGTTCCGACTCCAAGCAGGGCTCAGAGAGATTAGTTGGTCCCCAGGTAATGACTGAGCCTTGGATCAGTGAGAGAGGCTGACACAGAAACCTCCTGTGATTTGTTTCGGGATGCACGCAGGAAAAGGGCTGACCAATGTAAGGAACAATTGAGGACTCACAGGAGATGATAACAAGCAGCTGTTGCTCGTTAGGATCTCCTCATGTGGATAAAAGACTGATGGTGCCACGCCCTGGTTGCAGAAGTCAACGTTCCGTTCTGTTCAACGTTCTCCATTTGTGTGCAACCATCGAGAAAAGCATTTGGATAAGTGACTTGATTTATATAATCCTGTTTTGTAGTAGTTTATGAGTGAGGACTTTTGCCAGAGCATTTATCTGTGTTTATTTTTGGCTCGCAGCCAGCAAGATCCGGGACTGATAAAAACATTCCTTTGAACGTTCTGTTTGGCTTTCGTTTCTGAACGGACAAGGTGGGGATCAGAACAACCTACTATACAGTTCAGTGGTGGGTTTCAAAAATTGTTCGAACCTATTCTGTGGGTGTGGCCTCCTTTGTGGGAGTGGCTTGCCACCCATGTGACCAGATGGGAGTGGCTTGCCGCCCATGTCACTGGATATGAAGATGCCAACGACACTTGTCAGAACCACCTTAAATTACCTCACACACAGCACTGGCATGCATAAGAATATGATGTAAACTTGGTTTTTAAAAGGCATCTTTGGTTTGCGTTAAAACAACTTCAACACACGCAATGTTCTGATTGCACCACAAACGCAGTAGTCATCCTTACCTTTCACAGAGGCACTGAGTTTTATAAATATTGCATGATAGTGTAGAATAATCATATCCAAGGACCAGTGGTGGGTTTCAAAAATTTTTGGAACCTCTTCTGTAGATGTGGCCTGCTTTCCGGGTTCACTGATGGAAACTCTTCTAACCGGTTCGGTAGATTTGACGAACCGGTTCTATCGAATAGGTGCGAACTGGTAGGAACCCACCTCTGATACAGTTGGTCCACAGAATTGCTTCTGATATATTTGCTCAAATCAATATTAAATTGAAGGAAAACATGTAGTAGTTTGCAGTTGAATGAATCTGATTTACAAGGGAGGCAAATAAAATTGACACCAATTATTGTTTGACACACCCATACCTGGTGAATCTTTCTTCGAATCAACAGCAGCCTTGCAGAAAACAGAATCTGTAGAAGGTTGAAAATGTTCCTTTCACAGAATGATTGGATAGTAGAGCTACAAAAGTGGGGAGAAGCCATAAGTGCCTCCCATTATGGAGATGTGAGGAATGAAATTAGCCTACCAGTTATTGGAGAATTCTGACTGAGAGTTATTGGCTATTGATTTGTTGTTAGCAATTCATCCATGAGGTGATCAAAAATTATATCATGAATTTTGCCATTGTATTAATAATCCTTTCCTGCCTCTCTTGTTTCTGTTCCCAGCCAGTAACTATCCCCCCAACAAGACAATAGATGACAAAATCTAATCAATTTTATATATGTTAAAGCAATGTTTCACACCTTTGGCCACTTGCAGCTGTGTGGATTTCAATTCCCAGAATTCCCCACACTTTCCAGCTGCCAGGGTTGGGAAAGACTATTTTATATCATGTACAGCCATGGCTCACAAGCTGCTTGCATCTCCAGTAAAACTCATTTAACAACTGCCTGACTTACCAATGGAAAATCTGGTCCCAATTGTGGTCATAAGTTGAGGACTATCTGTAGGACTACATTGGGACTTAATGCATCTGTTTTCACTTTTGTTTGGCTTTATAATGTGAAAAAAAAATGGTCACACCAAACTTTCAGCAGCTGGTTCCTGAATATATTCCAGAACTACATGAATGGTAGCTTCAGGGTAGGAATTGTCCAGCCTTGTGTTATAGCAAGAGGACATTCAATGAGATTTGGGGCCTTCCCTTTTGGTTATGTTTAGTTTCTAGATAAAAACAACATTGAACTACAACATTTTAAAAATATTTCCATTGCATTTTCCTGCCATTGCTGACCTTACGTTCACCTTCAATCCTGCTTGTAGTGATGTCTGAAGAAAGGCATTGAAACACTTCGTCCTATACACAGCTATGGCCTAAACTCAGCTCTTCACAATTTTTATTTAATTGGAAATTATTTCTTTCAGTTGCTTCTCTGTTGGTTGCCACCATTTTGTGTCCTTAAAGAAATCCTGTTCACCCAGAAGTTAAAATGCAATATTGCAGGCTAATTCTTCTCACTGCCAGCAGTTTGATTCTCACCGACTCAGCCTTCCATCTTTCTGAGGTGGGTAAAATGAGGACCCAGATTGTTGGGAGCAATATTCTGTAAACCGCTTACAGGGGGCTGTAAAGCACTGTGAAGTGGTATATAAGTCTGAGTGCTATTGCTATGTAATTCTAAATTCTATTACTATTGCTATTAAAGCTACATTGTGCTTCCAACTGTTTTTGCACATGAAGCATCCTGCACATGTGTTGTGTGTCTTTTGAACATCACTGTGTTCATTTAAACTCACCTATCTCTCTCCAACGTCTGGAGTTTGAGAATAAGGATACAGAATGAGATGGGACAAATTCTGGGATGCCAATCAATGTCCATTTTGGAGAGGCCCCATCTTCCATATTCTAAATCAGCTGGCTTCGCAGTTCCATGTATTTGTAGACAGTTGTGAGAAGGGTCTTAACCGTATCACAATTTTTTTTAAAAAAAGTTAAGGTTGGCCTTGTTTTGTGATTGAATACATATTAGAAACAGCTACTATTTCCCAAGAATAAACTCTCGCTAGTTAACAAGGAAAGGGAAATGAAACAGCTATGATTAGCCAACATGTTTGATGAGTCTAACAGTTCATCTTTGGGCCAATAGCATTTCTATTTTTGAGAATTTGGGTGAACTACTAACCTTTGGTTTAATATGTGGAAAAGTGGCTTTTGCTTCTGTCTTTAAAGAAAGGGGAAACTTAAAATTTGACCAACACTGGGGGAAAGATGAAATTCTGACAATATCAGATTGAGAACTTACACTTGGAGAATAAGCAGCAATGGCAAAATTAACAGTATATATTCACAACAGAATAAAGAAAGGTAAACTTAAATTGTGCCCAACAATGTAAGAAAGATGCAATTCTGACAATATCCTATATGCAAACTTAAAATTGGAGAATAAGCAGCAACGGCAAAATTAACAATATATATTCACAACAGAGGTTTAATCAAGTTTAAATAAGAAAAATTCCAGTGTACACAATACATCATGCAGCATGGCAAATATAATTAATTAAAGCATGGCATTTAAATATCTGCAAACACTGTAAATCAGCAGGTGTATAAAAATGGAGAAGTTGGAAACCCACTCAGTGTTTTTCATTTTTCTTTTCTTTTTTTGGAGGGGAGGTATTTAATTTGCTTTGCTTTAGTTATCTACATTTCCCTTTTATTAACATGTAAACCTATGTACCATAGGTTCCAGCTAAGATAATGTTCCGTTTCTCCTTGTCCCTCAGCCAACCTGTCATTCTGTCCATTTCTGCACATTCATAAATCTTTTTAATTATGGCATCTTCCGATGGCATGGTAGTAGATTTCCAAAATTGCGCATAGGTTATTCTTGCGGCCACAATTATATGTAGGCTCAAATGCCATATAGATTTACTCATGTTTTCTGGTTTTATGCTTAGTAAAAAAGTCTCGGGTTTCCATTCCATGCTTGCCCCGGTAACCTCTTTTAGCCAGTTTTGAATCCTTCTCCAGTATTTCGTGGCCTCAGTACAGGACCACCAAATATGGTACAATGTGCCATCCTTTCTTCCACATTTCCAACACAGTGGAGATAACCCAGGAAACATTTTGGCTAACCTCATTGGGGGGGAAGTGCCACCTATAAACCATCTTGTATATGTTTTCTTTAAACGCTGTAGATATTGTAAGTTTAATAGTCTTACTCCATAGATCCCACCATTTGCCCATTTCAATCTCATAGCCAAAATTTCCCTCCCATGCTATTAGAAGGCTTTTATCCATCTCTTCTTTAACATCTTGACAGGTCATAATCTTGACAGAGATATGCAGGAATTGTTAACCTAGGCAAAAGGAGATGAAGTCCTTAGCAGGAAGATTACATTCTAAAGTATCTCAGGCAGACATCTCTCTAATTCCCTGGAGTATAAGGACAATGTAGAACAGAGTCAGATTTGCAAGATTCTACTACTACAGCCAGTCTCAATAATAGTGGTTTCAGATTTCTTGTGATTTTCTGGTCTGATCTACCTAGTGAGGCTAACAATAATTCCTCCCAAATGCAGAAATTAATCAAAGTTGTCTGTTCCATTATTTGTGGGTTTAGAGATTCTGAAATGTCACTTTTGAGGGATGTTTCTGGGATGTCCTTCAAAGAGAAGCTGAAACTCTGGGATATCAAGAATGCTGTTTCTCCTAAAAAAGTATTTGACCATATCCTACACAAAATGTTGGGCTTTCCTTGTGCTTTGCTGTAGTCTAGTTACATCAGATCGCAAGCACAGATGGAACAATCTAGAAGCAATTTTCAAGAAAATCTTCCGCCTCCCAGGACTTGAGTACTTCATCAAAATTATTTGTTCTCTCTCCACTGGCCAGCTTCAAGTCATCCAAATGGTCCTTGTTGAAGTTTCCACAGGCGGCACACAGCTTCCCTCTGAGGCTCTCCTTGGCTGCCATTGTCACCATCCCATCAGGATGGAGATAAACTTGCACTTCAGAATCATGGTCAATAACAATTTTATCTTGAATTTTCCTCATGGACACAGGGCTGTTCTCATATGGCAGCTTTATATTCTGACCGTTTACCTGGAAAACATGATTGAGGTAGGAAAACAGTTAGCAACTTGAAAACATCCCCGCATCCATTTTTAAATGTTTGTTTTCTTCCTTTGAATCTACTCAAATAGTCCTCAGCTTAATTACAAAATCTTTTGCAAGAGATCAGATGTCTTGCAGACAACAGCTGATTAGAAAGAAAAGAAGATATTAGGTATCACCCCATTTTTTGCAAAAACATCTGCATACTTTTTTCATCAGGTGTCAACTCATTCGTTTATACCTGCTCCTGACTATTATAGTCTAGATTTGGAAGGCAAGCAATGGAAACTTGGTTAGCAATTGAAAGGGGTTTCCTTGAGTTGGAAAAACATGAAACTTTGATTTGGGGTTTTGCTGATTAGAATGATTTATCGTTATAGAAATGGCTAGTTTCTAATATTATGGAAACATTAAAAGTTGAGGTTTAATGCCTTATTCTACTGCAACAGAGGGAGTCGGAAGTCAATTTTTTTTCTCTCTCCCCTCCTCATTTGTCTTTCTCCTTCTCCTCCTCCCCACAATCCTACTATTTGTTTTGTGTCTTTGTATTTTATTCTATAATAAAATGTTTCAACTGCCCTTTTACTGAAATATCAAAGAGCATTCCTGAACATGGCAGTAGCAACATTTTCTGTATAACAGAGGAGTGTCCATTAATTCAACCAGAATCTAGCTTGACTCAAAGGAGAGTATCTTTTATTCAGTTACTACTACCAAATTTAAAAGGCAATATTATTCTTTAAATATGTAAAGATGAGTAAGGGTAGAGTATGAATTGTCCCATCTGCATTCTCCAGCCAGAATTTATGAAGGATTCTTCTAGGGGTGGGGTGGGTGGAGATGGGGGTGGAGGGGTGGAGAGACTTTGAAGAATGTATGTTGAAGGCTACTAAGTGTTCCATAACTTCTTGATTTGCTCTTGATTTTCACTTACCCAAAACCTTTCTCGGTTTATTATCTGAATGAAGCCACCTCGAAAGTAAAAGAAGACAGATTTTCCAACCACCATCTCCTTCGTATACACTTTTCCAATGCTCACTAAGAGCCTGAACCATGAGGCAGAGTTCTGGTCACAAAGAGAAGCTATTTCGTAGACTCCACTGCAGGAATATCTCCCCCTGGCACCATCGAAAGAAGTGAACCGCGCTTGGGCAGTGAGTTGGCATTGAGTTTCCAGCGTCACGCAGCCACGCACGCCTTCCCGAAGGGCACAGGTCTCTCCAAGCTGGCAGCTGCTTTCGTTGCACTGGAGGTGGCCTGCTGACTGGCAGGTGCATTTTTTTGTGCAGCCTTTCGAGTAAATGTGCTCGCCGATCTGTTGAGCAAAGTCCCAGAGTCAGTTACAATAAGAAAAGCATTCCCTCCCTCCCTCCGTTCTTCCAATTTTTAAATTACTGTAATATAAATTCATATTGCCGGTCCCATAACCAGGGGCATCAACAGAGGGGTCGGAACAGTTAAGATAATACTTATTGTTTGATGGTCCTGAGAAGATGAAGATAGATGGACTTTGAAAAATAATCAAATAAAATATAATAAATAATAAAATAAGCACCACATAAAAATATATGGTGTTCATGGGCTTACACAACCATAAGTGAGACATTTGTTAAGTGAGTTTTGCCTCATTTAATGACATTTCTTGTCACAGTTGTTAAGTGAATCACTGCAGTTGTTAAGTTAGTAACCTGGTTGTTAAGTGAATCTGGCTTGCCCATTGACTTGGCTTGTCAAAAGGTTGCAAAAAGTGACCGTGTGACCCCAGGACACTGCAACCATCATAAATATGAACCAGTTGCCAAACATCTGAGTCTAGATCACACAACCATGGGGATGGTACAAAGGTCATAACTTTGATAGATAGTCATAAAGTCACTTTTTTCAGTGTCGTTGTAACTTTGAATGGTCACTAAATGAACTGTTGTAAGTCTGTAGTCTGTCAAGAATCACTCCTAGTCTCCATCCCATGAGAAATAGCCCCTTTCTGCTCCCAGCCATGTCAAGGGAGAGAGAAATTACCTTGAGGTAGGCTCCACGATATGTGCAGCCACATTGCTTCATGGTTACACACTGAGATCCATCAAAGACATAGTCCTCATCACACTGACAGCCTTCAAAGCAGTTCTCTGAACACTGACTTGGACCAGACAAGGCGGCGCAGGTGGAATCACAAGTTCTGGTACATGGCTCATAGTGGCTGTGGGACGAACAGGTAAGAGCTGTGCAAAGCAGAAGAAGCAAATAGATTAAAGTGGGTAGGCAATTCCCAGAAGTGAAGTTCACATCTAAAATTGCCCAAGTTGAGAAACACTGCACTAAGAAAGTGCTAAGGACTAACAATTACATCTTCCAGGGGAGAAGAGTACAATCTAGAGAGGATTGTTGTCTCCCTAGAGCCAAAAATCAAAATGTGGCTGAACCTAACCAAAACAATTAGGACCACAAACTACTAATCTTCCCTCCTCCTTCATGTTGGGACGAATGACACACCAAAGAACCCAAGTACAATATTGAGAGATTATAAGCAAGTAGGCAATAAAGTTAAGGATTCTTGGAACAAGTACCCATGTTTTTGTCAAAAATAAGACCCAGTCTTGATTTATTTTCAGCTCCAAAATAAGAACTAGGTCTTATTTTGGGGAAATGACTTGTTTCTTTGTCCATGTACTTGAAGAGTACATGGGAGGCCCACTTCTTCTGCTTCGTTGTGGCAGGGCAGGAGGTCTTGCGGCCAGGACACCACAAGCAACCAGATGGAATGGGCAGCTGGGCAGTTGTGCAGATGCTTAAGAAGGCCTTGTTTTGGGGATAGGGCTTATATTGTGCAGACAAGCAAAAACCATGGTAGGGCTTATTTTTGGGATAGGTGTTATTTTTGGGGAAACACAGTAATTGCTGAAACAGCTCTGGAATCTCTTTCAATCAGGATGCATCCATGGTTGGTTAAGCACTAGAGGATGTTAGGATTTAAATGGTTGTGAACTGGATAGACTCAGCCATGAATAAGAATAGTAAGGCAAGGCACAGGAAGATAGACGAAGACATTTGAGGCAGAGAGTTGGCTATTTATGGAAAGTAACTTTCTACAAACTTACGGCAGAAGAAAGAGCTTCTCCAGGCTCTAATGTTGCCACCAGATGCCTGGCAAGCAGCTACATAGGCTTGAAGACTTCGACAAAGGGACTCCTGAGCCTCATTGGTTGTGCAGGCCTCATTCAAACAGTGTTCAAAATATTCTGCAGGGTCCACCAGTGAATGGCAGCCTATGAATGGACCTGTCTTGGATGGGATCATTCCACAGAAGTTCTCAGCTTCATATTTTGTTTTCTGGGCTTTGTTGCAGATGGGACATCTGTCCCCGCAGCCATCAGAAGAAATTACACCATTCACTGGGACCTTCCAAGAAGCCGCAAGTTCTTCCACATTTTCAGTGAGTTTTCCATTAGGTAGCATGAAGTCATCCTTCGTATTCCCATTGAAGTTGCCAGCTAGGCCACGCATATGACCCATGTAAGTACTGGGCACAGAAACCTGAATATATGAAGAAGTATCATAGAGGACTGTGAGGCCAAAGGTTGTATAGATAATGATGTTGTTCCCTTCTTGGGTGATCCAGAATTTCCTATCAGCTGCATTCATTGGCAGGGTATACAACTGCCCATCCACCTGTACCAAGAAAGAATAAAAATTGGGGATAAGTTCTGGTTTTACATGCATAGAATTTAATGCTCATTTCACATTGCTTTTGCATTAAGAAAATCATCAGAAGTAGAAAGCATGCATTTAACTCCCAAATCTCCCTCCCCCCCCCACTATTTTTGAAATCCTGAGTCTTCTGAGATTAAGACCAAAACGTCACTGCTGAATGTAAAACTGAGTTTTTCTATTTGACTGTGGTGCATTAAACCCCCTAATAAATTTAATGCACTTGTTTTATTAAAAGAAAACAAACAGACAGAGATTTCTGCTTCCAGTCATTTGGGCGCCATCCCTGCAACATTTCCATGTTCTCTGCAGTTATACAAAGACTAAATAAAATGTCTGTGTGGGTGTGTAGCCCCTATTCTTCAAAAAGTTTGCTGGCTCTAGGATTCAAAGCCTTTTCCCCAAATATGATAACAAAAACCCATAAAAGAAACTTCCTAGTGATAAGCTCTTTCACCTACCGTGGCCTGCCACTTTAGTCCCCTCTGAAGGGTGATTGTGGAACCATGAATGAAGACCTTCAGATTCCGGATTAGAATTAAAGGACCATCACCAAGCTTCTCATTCTCTACCCACACAGTGAAGTTCTGGAGCTGAGGATTGTGCTGGGTGACTTGAGCTAAGATATAAGTAGAGGAGCCGTAGAGTTCAAAATTCCTTCCATCAAAGGAAATGAAATGATGTTCCCCCAACACAATGGCCTTTCCATAGCCTATGGGGTGGCAGCCTTGAACGCCTTTTACAATCTTGCAAACCTCATATTTTCCACAGGATAACTTTTGACATTCTATGGTTGCGTTATCCTTGCAGATGCACTTTTTCTGGCAGGAAGTGGTGGGATAAAACTCTTCTCCCAGTTTGTAGTATCGCCCTTGGTCAAAACAGCCACAGTTTGCATTTGAAACACACTGATCCCCACTGCGGATAGATCCAGAGTCACAAAAACATCCTTCCAGGCATGGAACATCACACTTCTGCGGTGAGATGAGGCTCTTGCACGTGGCTGGACAACCACTGCCACAGAGCTCATAGTGGGTGTTAGGTGGGCAAGACATACCTGAAGAACAGAATAAAGAGAATGTTGCTTATCAAATTATCAAAAAGAAGAGGGGGTTAAAGCAGAAGGCAAGATAAGTAAAAATGGATGGAAACTACTTCAACACATCTGGGGGCAAAAAGTTGAGGAAGGCTACTGTGATATAAATGGGGTCTTCATCAAATGACTCTCCCATTTCTATTACTGGATTTAGGCTCTCTTTCATCTCTTATGCCAGCTATTTTGTTTCTCCGAAAATAAGACATGCCCGAAAATATTGCAAAACAGCAGCAGTCATGAGGTGACCATACTCACTGCCTCCTGCACCTCAAAAATAATAAGACCTCCCCAAAAATAAGGCCAAGTGCTTATTTCAAGGGGGGGTGGTCAAAAGAAAACAAGACCCTGTCTTATTTTGGAGAAAACACCGTAAACTTTGAATGCAGGAGAGAAGACTTACTGCAGAAGGATGGTGATCTCCACTCCTCAACTTGGATGCCTTGAGCTTGACATGCTGTCATGTAGGAGCTGATGGCAATACAGAGGGTCTCATGGTGACCTTGATATGCGCAGGTATCATAGACACAATCATCAAGATAAGACTGAGGATCAATGGCATCATGGCATTGCCTGAAAGGCCCACTCTTTCTTGTAAGAATCCCACAGTAGGATGGACCTTGGTAGGTTTGTTTATCAGCATCACTGCACACTGGGCAATTTTCGGTGCATCCAGAAGAGCAGCCAGGAATATCTTTCACCTTCCAGCTGTTTGCAAATTGATTTTCATCCTCTGCTTGGTTTCCATCTTTCATGAGAAAGTCATCATTTTGATCTTCATTGGCATTACCACAAAGGCCACAGAGTGCATTGGCATAAGAGTTGGGAATGATGACCCTGGCATAGCTGTACCAGTCAAAGCTGACACGCAGATCAAAGTCTGTCTTGATGAAGCCATGAACTCCACTCTGGTAGATGCTCAGTTTATTTTCATAGGAAAAGGGCAGTTCCACAAAGATGCCATTGACCTGAATTAAAATAAAGAAAAAAATAGTCAAGGCATTAACAATTATTTCAAACTAAAGAGTAGATTTGGTCTTATTAGATTTCAGACTCATCATCTCCCCTATTCCACTCCATGGGCTGTTTGACAAATAAGCAAAGTAAGAATTCTATCACTATTTAATAACAATAAATTTAGACATAGAAAAAAAAAACAAATTCAAAAGATGTAATTTAAATTTAGCCCTAGAAGATGAAACAATATAACAAATAAAATAAGTTGTAAAAATTACACAAAACAATTAAAACACTAGCTTGATAAGTAAAATAATTTCTACTTCTCGTGAAATTCTCTATGCCGAAGAACAAATTCTGTATACATTTCTAAATACTATAGATCATAAATAGATATTTTTATGATATCAAATAAGTGACTGACATCCTTCCCATTAAACCAATATCCATTTGGAAACTGGCTGAAAAACAGTAGGGAGGTCTTGCCTTTAATATCTTCACTAAGAAATAAGAAACAAAGTACTCTATATATATATAGTATCACCTCCCTAAACCAGAAGCCAGCAATCTTTTTAGACTGAGTTTTTGGGGTTGTTCCATGAAAGCATATGCAATTTTGCTTTTCTCATGAAAATTCTTGTGTGAGACTAATAAGTCTTGAAAAGGATTTCGTGGGATTCCACCTTGCAAAAGATTATTTTGCTATTATATTGGAGGAAATAAATTAAGCATGATAACATTATGGCCTGTGCAAGTCCCATATATCTGACCCCTTAAATCTGCAACTATAATCCCATCCTGGTTTGAATCGTAGCTAAACCTCCATACAAGAACTAAGAAACATTGAGAACGTAACACCTATGAAGCTCTTATGCCTGAGAACCTGAAACTTGCAATGACTCATTTTTGTTTATTAATAGGACATTTGAACACCCCCTTGGATTAGTTTACATACCTGGATCTTTTGGGGAAACTCTTGGCTCATACTGATGGTAAAGTTGTAGATTTCCAGGGTCACCACTTTGGTGAAGGACACTGCCTTGTTGCCTCGGTGGTTATTCTCCACGGTGACCAAAAATGGGGTCAGAGAAGGATCCTGGGAGCAGAGCCCGGCCATTTGGTAAATGCAGGTTCCCATGAAATCATATTTTTTCCCATCGAATGTTGTATAGTGAAGGTCTCCGGTTCCTATGCAGGTCTTGTAAGTGACAGGATGGCATCCCTGGACACCATTGACCACGCTGCATTTTCTCTTGCCCTTGCAAGAAGACTTTCGGCATACAGCCTTGTCTAATTTGGTAAAAGAAAGTCCTTTTGAAGCTGTGGGAAGAGAGGAAAGCATCTTTACGTAGGAAACTCTGCATTGTGGGAGGAGAGTTGTGTTAGTTCATGAGAGGGGGAAAAAATCAGAAGGAACCTATTTTATTAAAAGGCAGAAGCCTTTGTGAGCTGCACACCCTTCATCAGATGCAAAGAGTCACAAAAGCCAACACCTTGTAATAAAATTGGTTGGTTGGATAAGATGCTACTGGACTGCAATTGTTCAGCTAAATTACTGAAAAATGATGAATAAGCAGTGGAAAAGTAATACAGGAATGGGTGGAAGGAAGAAAAATACTTCTACACTCAATGTTTCTTAACCTTGGCAGTTTGAAGATGTGTGGACTTCAACTCCCAGAATTCCCCAGCAAGCCAAGTCCACACATCTTCAAACCGCCAAAGTTGAGAAACATTGTCTTACCCACATAGCAAGAGAAGAAAAAGTTAGTACTTTCCATTTATTCCCCTATCTCTTATTTGCCAATTAATAAAACATTATTTACAGAGTACAGGGAACTCGAGATCAGTCATCAAGATGGACCCAGGACCATAAACCTTGCTTTTGTATGTCACAGTGCCTTTCAGGTGGATTGTCACTTTTGTGAGAACCTCATGGGCTATGATAGCAAATTCTTTTATGCCATTTCCTGTGGGGGTGACCACATAATATAACTGTCCCAGCTGATGGATGGGATAGGTGATTGTTCCCTCACTTGTAAAAGGCAAGTAATTGTAGGAGATGACAGAAATGTCTTGGTCAGCTTCGATCAGCACCGCCTTATTAAATTTGTCACTCCCCACCATTGCTAAGGACTGTGGTAATTGAATGGAAATGACTTCTCCTTCATTGATGGTTTTGTGCAGTATTGTATTGCTTGTTGACACTGTAATATTTGTCACAAAATTATATCCAGAGATGTACAGCTCAAGCTTTTGAGTACCCTGCCCAGGATTGTGATTTTGCATGAAGGCAGTAACAAAACTCTTCCCCCGGGAACTTAAATGACATGTTCCTGAAAAAAAAGAAGACTCTTAGGGGGGGATAGATCTTGTCATACATTAAATTAGGATACTTCCCCATCTTTATTCTTGTTTCTGGTTGTCAGAAAGTCAAGAATAAAGCCAGGTAGATAAGAACCATTGGCAACTTCAGATATCTAACCCCTAGGTGAAAATGTTACCGTTTTATCACTCGATCACCCGCTTCTCCCCCTTCTACATTTAAAAAAATATATCAATCACATCGACTTTGGTGACAGTGCAACACCTCCCTCTATGCCCATGTGACCTTCAGAAAGGACAAAATGTCACACTATGGCCCCTGAGCATCTTTTACTGATTGGTATCATTGGTTTAAGCCAATATGCACATTTCACCTCTTCCCCTTGGTTTGGATTGTCTTCCCTGTGGATAAATATCCTGTGAATCGTATTTTGAGATAACTCTGAACCATTAAGAACACCTTTCAGCCACCGTTCTGAAATAGCTGACTGAGGAATTCTGGGAGTTGAAGTCCACACTGTCTTGGGCTATAGTTCTCAAGTTACAATTATCTTTCCCCAAGGATACTTAGCCAGTGAACATAAAGGAATGAATACTTACCCTTAACACAGGTCAGGACACGCGCGCCTTCCCGAAGGGCACAGGTCTCTCCAAGCTGGCAGCTGCTTTCTTTGCACTGGAGGTGGCCTGCTGACTGGCAGGTGCATTTTTTTGTGCAGCCTTCCAAGTAAATGTGCTCGCCAATCTGTTGAGCAAAGTCCCAGAGTCAGTTACAATAAGGAAAGCATTCCCTCTCTCCCTCAGTTCTTCCAATTTTTCAGTTTTTTGAGTTTTGCCCCATTTTATGACATATTTTGTCACAGTTGTTAAGTGAATCACTGCAGTTGTTAAGTTAGTAACCCGGTTGTTAAGTGAATCTGGCTTGCCTGTTTACTTGGCTTGTCAAAAGGTTGCAAAAAGAGACCGTGTGACCCCAGGACACTGCAACCGTCATAAATATGAACCAGTTGTCAAATATCTGAGTCTTGATCACATGACCATGGGGAATGGTCACTAAATGAACTGTTTTAAGTCTGTAGTCTGTCAGGAATCTCTCCTAGTCTCCATCCCATGAGAAATAGCCCCTTTTTGCTCCCAGCCACGTCAAGGGAGAGAGAAATTACCTTCAGGTAGGCTCCGCGATATGTGCAGCCACATTGCTTCATGGTTACACACTGAGATCCATCAAAGACATAGTCCTCATCACACTGACAGCCTTCAAAGCAGTTCTCTGAACACTGACGAGGACTAGACAAGGCGGCACAGGTGGAATCACAAGTTCTGGTACATGGCTCATACTGGCTGTGGGCCGGACAGGTGAGAGCTGTGGAAAGCAGAAGAAGCAAATAGATTAAAGTCAATGTGGATTGAAGTCCACATCTCCTAAAATTGCATAAGTGACAAACACTGCACTAATGAAGTGCTAAGGACTAACAATTACATCTTCCAGGGGAGAAGAGTACAATCTAGAGAGGCATCTTGTCTCCCTGGAGCCAAAAATCAAAATGTGGCCGAGAACCTAACCAAAACAATTAGGCCCACAAACTACTAATCTTCCCTCCTCCTTCACTTGGGGACGAATGACATAACAAAGAACCTGAGTAAAATATTGAGAGATTATAAGCAAGTAGGCAATAAAATTAAGGATTCTTGGAACAAGTACCCATGTTTTTTCAAAAATAAGACCCAGTCTTAATTTCCTTTGGGCTTCAAAATTAGAACTAGGTCTTATTTTGAGGGAAATGACTTGTTTCTTTGTCCATGTACCTGAAGAGTACATGGGAGGCCCACTTCTTGTGCTTCATCGTGGCAGGGCAGGAAGTCTTGCGGCCAGGACACCACAAGCAACCAGATAGAATGGGCAGCTGGGCAGTTGTGCAGATGCTTAAGAAGGCCTTGTTTTGGGGATAGGGCTTATATTGTGCAGACAAGCAAAAACCATGGTAGGGCTTATTTTTGGGGTGTTATTTTGGGGGAAACACAGTAATTGCTGAAACAACTCTGGAATCTCTTTGAATCAGGATGCATCCACGGTTGGTTAACCACTAGAGGATGTTAGGATTTAAATGGTTGTGAACTGGATAGACTCAGCCATGAATAAGAATAGTAAGGCAAGGCACAGGAAGATAGACGAAGACATTTGAGGCAGAGAGTTGGCTATTTATGGAAAGTAACTTTCTACAAACTTACGGCAGAAGAAAGAGCTTCTCCAGGCTCTAATGTTGCCACCAGATGCCTGGCAAGCAGCTACATAGGCTTGAAGACTTCGACAAAGGGACTCCTGAGCCTCATTGGTTGTGCAGGCCTCATTCAAACAGTGTTCAAAATATTCTGCAGGGTCCACCAGTGAATGGCAGCCTATGAATGGACCTGTCTTGGATGGGATCATTCCACAGAAGTTCTCAGCTTCATATTTTGTTTTCTGGGCTTTGTTGCAGATGGGACATCTGTCCCCGCAGCCATCAGAAGAAATTACACCATTCACTGGGACCTTCCAAGAAGCCGCAAGTTCTTCCACATTTTCAGTGAGTTTTCCATTAGGTAGCATGAAGTCATCCTTCGTATTCCCATTGAAGTTGCCAGCTAGGCCACGCATATGACCCATGTAAGTACTGGGCACAGAAACCTGAATATATGAAGAAGTATCATAGAGGACTGTGAGGCCAAAGGTTGTATAGATAATGATGTTGTTCCCTTCTTGGGTGATCCAGAATTTCCCATCAGCTGCATTCATTGGCAGGGTATACAACTGCCCATCCACCTGTACCAAGAAAGAATAAAAATTGGGGATAAGTTCTGGTTTTACATGCATAGAATTTAATGCTCATTTCACATTGCTTTTGCATTAAGAAAATCATCAGAAGTAGAAAGCATGCATTTAACTCCCAAATCTCCCTCCCCCCCCCACTATTTTTGAAATCCTGAGTCTTCTGAGATTAAGACCAAAACGTCACTGCTGAATGTAAAACTGAGTTTTTCTATTTGACTGTGGTGCATTAAACCCCCTAATAAATTTAATGCACTTGTTTTATTAAAAGAAAACAAACAGACAGAGATTTCTGCTTCCAGTCATTTGGGCGCCATCCCTGCAACATTTCCATGTTCTCTGCAGTTATACAAAGACCAAATAAAATGTCTGTGTGGGTGTGTAGCCCCTATTCTTCAAAAAGTTTGCTGGCTCTAGGATTCAAAGCCTTTTCCCCAAATATGATAACAAAAACCCATAAAAGAAACTTCCTAGTGATAAGCTCTTTCACCTACCGTGGCCTGCCACTTTAGTCCCCTCTGAAGGGTGATTGTGGAACCATGAATGAAGACCTTCAGATTCCGGATTAGAATTAAAGGACCATCACCAAGCTTCTCATTCTCTATCCACACAGTGAAGTTCTGGAGCTGAGGATTGTGCTGGGTGACTTGAGCTAAGATATAAGTAGAGGAGCCGTAGAGTTCAAAATTCCTTCCATCAAAGGAAATGAAATGATGTTCCCCCAATACAATGGTCTTTCCATAGCCTATGGGGTGGCAGCCTTGAACGCCTTTTACAATCTTGCAAACCTCATATTTTCCACAGGATAACTTTTGACATTCTATGGTTGCGTTATCCTTGCAGATGCACTTTTTCTGGCAGGAAGTGGTGGGATAAAACTCTTCTCCCAGTTTGTAGTATCGCCCTTGGTCAAAACAGCCACAGTTTGCATTTGAAACACACTGATCCCCACTGCGGATAGATCCAGAGTCACAAAAACATCCTTCCAGGCATGGAACATCACACTTCTGCGGTGAGATGAGGCTCTTGCACGTGGCTGGACAACCACTGCCACAGAGCTCATAGTGGGTGTTAGGTGGGCAAGACATACCTGAAGAACAGAATAAAGAGAATGTTGCTTATCAAATTATCAAAAAGAAGAGGGGGTTAAAGCAGAAGGCAAGATAAGTAAAAATGGATGGAAACTACTTCAACACATCTGGGGGCAAAAAGTTGAGGAAGGCTACTGTGATATAAATGGGGTCTTCATCAAATGACTCTCCCATTTCTATTACTGGATTTAGGCTCTCTTTCATCTCTTATGCCAGCTATTTTGTTTCTCCGAAAATAAGACATTCCCGAAAATATTGCAAAACAGCAGCAGTCATGAGGTGACCATACTCACTGCCTCCTGCACCTCAAAAATAATAAGACCTCCCCAAAAATAAGGCCAAGTGCTTATTTCAAGGGGGGGGGGGTCAAAAGAAAACAAGACCCTGTCTTATTTTGGAGAAAACACCGTAAACTTTGAATGCAGGAGAGAAGACTTACTGCAGAAGGATGGTGATCTCCACTCCTCAACTTGGATGCCTTGAGCTTGACATGCTGTCATGTAGGAGCTGATGGCAATACAGAGGGCCTCATGGTGACCTTGATATGCGCAGGTATCATAGACACAATCATCAAGATAAGACTGAGGATCAATGGCATCATGGCATTGCCTGAAAGGCCCACTCTTTCTTGTAAGAATCCCACAGTAGGATGGACCTTGGTAGGTTTGTTTATCAGCATCACTGCACACTGGGCAATTTTCGGTGCATCCAGAAGAGCAGCCAGGAATATCTTTCACCTTCCAGCTGTTTGCAAATTGATTTTCATCCTCTGCTTGGTTTCCATCTTTCATGAGAAAGTCATCATTTTGATCTTCATTGGCATTACCACAAAGGCCACAGAGTGCATTGGCATAAGAATTGGGAACGATGACCCTGGCATAGCTGTACCAGTCAAAGCTGACACGCAGATCAAAGTCTGTCTTGATGAAGCCATGAACTCCACTCTGGTAGATGCTCAGTTTATTTTCATAGGAAAAGGGTAGTTCCACAAACTTGCCATTGACCTGAATTAAAATAAAGAAAAAAATAGTCAAGGCATTAACAATTATTTCAAACTAAAGAGTAGATTTGGTCTTATTAGATTTCAGACTCATCATCTCCCCTATTCCACTCGATGGGCTGTTTGACAAATAAGCAAAGTAAGAATTCTATCACTATTTAATAACAATAAATTTAGACATAGAAAAAAAAAACAAATGCAAAAGATGTAATTTAAATTTCGCCCTAGAAGATGAAACAATATAATAAATAAAATAAGTTGTAAAAATTACACAAAACAATTAAAACGCTAGCTTGATAACTAAAATAATTTCTACTTCTCATGAAATTCTCTATGCCGAAAAACAAATTCTGTATACATTTCTAAATACTATAGATCATAAATAGACATTTTTATGATATCAAATAAGTGACTGACATCCTTCCCATTAAACCAATATCCATTTGGAAACTGGCTGAAAAACAGTAGGGAGGTCTTGCCTTTAATATCTTCACTAAGAAATAAGAAACAAAGTACTCTATATATATATAGTATCACCTCCCTAAACCAGAAGCCAGCAATCTTTTTAGACTGAGTTTTGGGGTTGTTCCATGAAAGCATATGCAATTTTGCTTTTCTCATGAAAATTCTTGTGTGAGACTAATAAGTCTTGAAAAGGATTTCGTGGGATTCCACCTTGCAGAAGATTATTTTGCTATTATATTGGAGGAAATAAATTAAGCATGATAACATTATGGCCTGTGCAAGTCCCATATATCTGACCCCTTAAATCTGCAACTATAATCCCATCCTGGTTTGAATCGTAGCTAAACCTCCATACAAGAACTAAGAAACATTGAGAACTTAACACCTATGAAGCTCTTATGCCTGAGAACCTGAAACTTGCAATGACCCTTTTTTTGTTTATTAATAGGACATTTGAACACCCCCTTGGATTAGTTTACATACCTGGATCTTTTGGGGAAACTCTTGGCTCATACTGATGGTAAAGTTGTAGATTTCCAGGGTCACCACTTTGGTGAAGGACACTGCCTTGTTGCCTCGGTGGTTATTCTCCACGGTGACCAAAAATGGGGTGAGAGAAGGATCCTGGGAGCAGAGCCCGGCCATTTGGTAAATGCAGGTTCCCATGAAATCATATTTTTTCCCATCGAATGTTGTATAGTGAAGGTCTCCGGTTCCTATGCAGGTCTTGTAAGTGACAGGATGGCATCCCTGGACACCATTGACCACGCTGCATTTTCTCTTGCCCTTGCAAGAAGACTTTCGGCATACAGCCTTGCCTAATTTGGTAAAAGAAAGTCCTTTTGAAGCTGTGGGAAGAGAGGAAAGCATCTTTACGTAGGAAACTCTGCATTGTGGGAGGAGAGTTGTGTTAGTTCATGAGAGGGGAAAAAAATCAGAAGGAACCTATTTTATTAAAAGGCAGAAGCCTTTGTGAGCTGCACACCCTTCATCAGATGCAAAGAGTCACAAAAGCCAACACCTTGTAATAAAATCGGTTGGTTGGATAAGATGCTACTGGACTGCAATTGTTCAGCTAAATTACTGAAAAATGATGAATAAGCAGTGGAAAAGTAATACAGGAATGGGTGGAAGGAAGAAAAATACTTCTACACTCAATGTTTCTTAACCTTGGCAGTTTGAAGATGTGTGGACTTCAACTCCCAGAATTCCCCAGCAAGCCAAGTCCACACATCTTCAAACCGCCAAAGTTGAGAAACATTGTCTTACCCACATAGCAAGAGAAGAAAAAGTTAGTACTTTCCATTTATTCCCCTATCTCTTATTTGCCAATTAATAAAACATTATTTACAGAGTACAGGGAACTCGAGATCAGTCATCAAGATGGACCCAGGACCATAAACCTTGCTTTTGTATGTCACAGTGCCTTTCAGGTGGATTGTCACTTTTGTGAGAACCTCATGGGCTATGATAGCAAATTCTTTTATGCCATTTCCTGTGGGGGTGACCACATAATATAACTGTCCCAGCTGATGGATGGGATAGGTGATTGTTCCCTCACTTGTAAAAGGCAAGTAATTGTAGGAGATGACAGAAATGTCTTGGTCAGCTTCGATCAGCACCGCCTTATTAAATTTGTCACTCCCCACCATTGCTAAGGACTGTGGTAATTGAATGGAAATGACTTCTCCTTCATTGATGGTTTTGTGCAGTATTGTATTGCTTGTTGACACCGTAATATTTGTCACAAAATTATATCCAGAGATGTACAGCTCAAGCTTTTGAGTACCCTGCCCAGGATTGTGATTTTGCATGAAGGCAGTAACAAAACTCTTCCCCCGGGAACTTAAATGACATGTTCCTGAAAAAAAAGAAGACTCTTAGGGGGGGATAGATCTTGTCATACATTAAATTAGGATACTTCCCCATCTTTATTCTTGTTTCTGGTTGTCAGAAAGTCAAGAATAAAGCCAGGTAGATAAGAACCATTGGCAACTTCAGATATCTAACCCCTAGGTGAAAATGTTACCGTTTTATCACTCGATCACCCGCTTCTCCCCCTTCTACATTTAAAAAAATATATCAATCACATCGACTTTGGTGACAGTGCAACACCTCCCTCTATGCCCATGTGACCTTCAGACAGGACAAAATGTCACACTATGGCCCCTGAGCATCTTTTACTGATTGGTATCATTGGTTTAAGCCAATATGCACATTTCACCTCTTCCCCTTGGTTTGGATTGTCTTCCCTGTGGATAAATATCCTGTGAATCGTATTTTGAGATAACTCTGAACCATTAAGAACCCCTTTCAGCCACCGTTCTGAAATAGCTGACTGAGGAATTCTGGGAGTTGAAGTCCACACTGTCTTGGGCTATAGTTCTCAAGTTACAATTATCTTTCCCCAAGGATACTTAGCCAGTGAACATAAAGGAATGAATACTTACCCTTAACACAGGTCAGGACACGCGCGCCTTCCCGAAGGGCACAGGTCTCTCCAAGCGGGCAGCTGCTTTCTTTGCACTGGAGGTGGCCTGCTGACTGGCAGGTGCATTTTTTTGTGCAGCCTTCCAAGTAAATGTGCTCGCCAATCTGTTGAGCAAAGTCCCAGAGTCAGTTACAATAAGGAAAGCATTCCCTCCCTCCCTCAGTTCTTCCAATTTTTCAGTTTTTTGAGTTTTGCCCCATTTTATGACATATTTTGTCACAGTTGTTAAGTGAATCACTGCAGTTGTTAAGTTAGTAACCCGGTTGTTAAGTGAATCTGGCTTGCCTGTTTACTTGGCTTGTCAAAAGGTTGCAAAAAGAGACCGTGTGACCCCAGGACACTGCAACCGTCATAAATATGAACCAGTTGTCAAATATCTGAGTCTTGATCACATGACCATGGGGAATGGTCACTAAATGAACTGTTTTAAGTCTGTAGTCTGTCAGGAATCTCTCCTAGTCTCCATCCCATGAGAAATAGCCCCTTTTTGCTCCCAGCCACGTCAAGGGAGAGAGAAATTACCTTCAGGTAGGCTCCGCGATATGTGCAGCCACATTGCTTCATGGTTACACACTGAGATCCATCAAAGACATAGTCCTCATCACACTGACAGCCTTCAAAGCAGTTCTCTGAACACTGACGAGGACTAGACAAGGCGGCACAGGTGGAATCACAAGTTCTGGTACATGGCTCATACTGGCTGTGGGCCGGACAGGTGAGAGCTGTGGAAAGCAGAAGAAGCAAATAGATTAAAGTCAATGTGGATTGAAGTCCACATCTCCTAAAATTGCCCAAGTGACAAACACTGCACTAATGAAGTGCTAAGGACTAACAATTACATCTTCCAGGGGAGAAGAGTACAATCTAGAGAGGCATCTTGTCTCCCTGGAGCCAAAAATCAAAATGTGGCCGAGAACCTAACCAAAACAATTAGGCCCACAAACTACTAATCTTCCCTCCTCCTTCACTTGGGGACGAATGACATAACAAAGAACCTGAGTAAAATATTGAGAGATTATAAGCAAGTAGGCAATAAAATTAAGGATTCTTGGAACAAGTACCCATATTTTTTCAAAAATAAGACCCAGTCTTAATTTCCTTTGGGCTTCAAAATTAGAACTAGGTCTTATTTTGAGGGAAATGACTTGTTTCTTTGTCCATGTACCTGAAGAGTACATGGGAGGCCCACTTCTTGTGCTTCATCGTGGCAGGGCAGGAAGTCTTGCGGCCAGAACACCACAAGCAACCAGATGGAATGGGCAGCTGGGCAGTTGTGCAGATGCTTAAGAAGGCCTTGTTTTGGGGATAGGGCTTATATTGTGCAGACAAGCAAAAACCATGGTAGGGCTTATTTTTGGGATGTTATTTTGGGGGAAACACAGTAATTGCTGAAACAACTCTGGAATCTCTTTGAATCAGGATGCATCCATGGTTGGTTAACCACTAGAGGATGTTAGGATTTAAATGGTTGTGAACTGGATAGACTCAGCCATGAATAAGAATAGTAAGGCAAGGCACAGGAAGATAGACGAAGACATTTGAGGCAGAGAGTTGGCTATTTATGGAAAGTAACTTTCTACAAACTTACGGCAGAAGAAAGAGCTTCTCCAGGCTCTAATGTTGCCACCAGATGCCTGGCAAGCAGCTACATAGGCTTGAAGACTTCGACAAAGGGACTCCTGAGCCTCATTGGTTGTGCAGGCCTCATTCAAACAGTGTTCAAAATATTCTGCAGGGTCCACCAGTGAATGGCAGCCTATGAATGGACCTGTCTTGGATGGGATCATTCCACAGAAGTTCTCAGCTTCATATTTTGTTTTCTGGGCTTTGTTGCAGATGGGACATCTGTCCCCGCAGCCATCAGAAGAAATTACACCATTCACTGGGACCTTCCAAGAAGCCGCAAGTTCTTCCACATTTTCAGTGAGTTTTCCATTAGGTAGCATGAAGTCATCCTTCGTATTCCCATTGAAGTTGCCAGCTAGGCCACGCATATGACCCATGTAAGTACTGGGCACAGAAACCTGAATATATGAAGAAGTATCATAGAGGACTGTGAGGCCAAAGGTTGTATAGATAATGATGTTGTTCCCTTCTTGGGTGATCCAGAATTTCCCATCAGCTGCATTCATTGGCAGGGTATACAACTGCCCATCCACCTGTACCAAGAAAGAATAAAAATTGGGGCTAAGTTCTGGTTTTACATGCATAGAATTTAATGCTCATTTCACATTGCTTTTGCATTAAGAAAATCATCAGAAGTAGAAAGCATGCATTTAACTCCCAAATCTCCCTCCCCCCCCCACTATTTTTGAAATCCTGAGTCTTCTGAGATTAAGACCAAAACGTCACTGCTGAATGTAAAACTGAGTTTTTCTATTTGACTGTGGTGCATTAAACCCCCTAATAAATTTAATGCACCTGTTTTATTAAAAGAAAACAAACAGACAGAGATTTCTGCTTCCAGTCATTTGGGCGCCATCCCTGCAACATTTCCATGTTCTCTGCAGTTATACAAAGACCAAATAAAATGTCTGTGTGGGTGTGTAGCCCCTATTCTTCAAAAAGTTTGCTGGCTGTCCGGGGAGTGGCCTGTTGCCGTCGGCAGCTTAACAGAGCTGCCCCCAGAATTCAGGTTCGTTATCTACTCAATATCAAGAAGATAACTCTTTTTTCAGACAAGAAAAAAGCAGTGAGGAATCTCAGCTGGTAAGAATCTTCTTTGAAGTTCACAGTTTGTTTCTTTGTGAGCTGTGGACGGAGGGGGAGGATCAACCCAAAGCTGAGTCATTCAACTCCGACCTGAACTTCGCAGCTGTTATCCACAGCACTAGACAGGACCCCCTCCCCCTCAGGACAATCTTTAGAAAAGAGACTATTAAAAATCAATACGAGCAAAGACCAACTTGTGAACTTTAAAACCTTTCTCTATCTGAAATACCAGCTTCAATGTTATAAAAACCTCTTTTGTTTAATTGTCTTCAAAATGGCGTTTACAGCTTCTGCATTTGTTATCTCTGGCTTCCTGCTACAGAATTAAAGAAATAATCTCTTATAATTTAATTAGAGCTACTCCCTTAAAGCTTTCAAGACTCTTTGTTGTTGATTGTTGTTGATTCAGAGACATTCCAAACATTCCAAATGGACTTTCTCTTTTGAAATCCTCCATAAAACCCCTTGGAAAAAAAAAAAAAAGAAGGGAAAAAAGGGGGGGGGAGGAATTTCTTTTTCCCCACATAGCACAGTGGATTAGTAATTTAGAATAAATAATTAAAACCAAAATATAATGGCATCCAAATCAACCTCTGTTAAATTACCTCCGAAAACATCTCCCATACCTGGTACAAAGTTGCAGCCCCCACCATCTATGCCCCCTAGTGGAGATGTACTAACAAAAGAATTTTTTCTGGAAATGTTCAAAGAATCCAGAGAACAGAACTTAGAAATGTTTAAAGAATTCAGAGAACAGAATCTAGAAATGATTAAAGATTTCAAAGATGAAATAAGGAATGAGATGGAAGTTCTATATGACAAATTCGATACCAGGGTCACTAAAATGAATGATAATATGATGGGAATTGTAAATGTGATAACAGAATATATTTCTGGAATGGAAGATAATTTAGAAACTCTCAATGAAGCTAAAACTAACCTGATATCCAAAACTGAAGTGGTGGAACAAAAAATTGATAATGCTGAAAAACAAATTATTATGATACAGTATAAGCAGATGGAGCTTGCATTAAGAGTGAGGGGGCTGCGTGAAGAAAAGCAGGAGAACTTAAAGCAAATGTTTTCTGAAGCTTTTGACCGTCTGGTGGGAAAACCGGGATCCAATTTTGATTGGCAGATTGACAGGATTTTTCGTGTTAACTCATGGGCGGCAAAACAAAGGCAACTTCCCCGAGACGTGGTAATATACTTTGTTACAAGAGAATCTAGAAATATGATACTACAAGAGTCCTACAATACTAAGCTTCAAATTGGTGGACAGGACCTGATTGTTTTGAAAGAAATACCGCCTCAGATGCTAAGAGCCAGAAGAGATTATGCTTTTCTGGTGGAAGAGCTCAGAAGGCGTCAGATACAGTACAGATGGGATGCCCCATTCGGTATTATAGTTACAATGGACAAACAAAGATATCGTCTCAGCTCTGTATGGAAAGCTCGTGATTTCTATCATAAGATTCTGAAGATGGGATACCCTGAACCTTCGGGATATGGTGAAAAACCACGAGACGAACAAGATAAACAGCAAACCACACAACCATTAGATAAAATGTATCATCTCCCTCTTCCGGAAGGGCAAGGAGTCAAGGAAAAAAGATCCAACCGTAAGACCACCAGACAAACGGATAAACAAGCTACTATGCAACAATCTCAACAATCATTGGCCACTGACCAAGGAGCTACTGCAACAAGCTCAGAAGCTGTGGGAGGAGCCAAACCAAAGGTGAGACAGGCCTTGCGGGAGGCTCTAAAAAAGCTTCAGGCAACCAAAAATGACAACTAAGATTTTGACATGGAATGTTAACGGACTGAACTCTCCACAGAAAAGAAAGAAAATATTTCATTATCTTAAACAGTTTAAGAATGACATAATTTGCTTGCAAGAAACTCATATCAAATCAACCGATCAAAAATATTTGTTTAACCCCAAACTGGGCCAACATTTTGCGACCTCAGCCATGGAAAAGAAAAATGGCATAGTAGTATATTTAAGAAAAGACATTAAAGCTGAGCTAATTGAAGCAGATCCCTTTGGAAGATATATTGCATTAGATTTAATCTTAGAAGGGAAAAAGACGTTACTTTTGGGAATTTATGCTCCTAATCAACAACAAGATGGATTTTATAGAAATCTCCATGCTAAATTAGTACAGTGGGACTTTGAGTCTTGTATATTATTGGATGACTGGAATGGCGTGATCGACACCAAAAGAGATAAGAAGACAGCTCGCCCGAACACCAAATTTCGAGCTAAGTTACCCAAACCCTTTTTTGACATGCTGGACGACTTTGAATTGCGAGACGCTTGGCGCGAGAGGCATGCAGAAGAATATGACTTTACCTTTTTTTCCAATAGACATCAATCTCTTTCAAGGATTGATTTTATACTAATTACAAATGATTTACTTTGTAGGGTGAAGAAGACAAAGATTATGGCGAGAGTTCTTTCAGACCATAATCCAGTCTGGATGGAATTGGGAAGGGTAGCCCAGGCAAGAAGGTCCTGGAGGTTGAATGAAAACTTATTTAGATATGAAAAGTATGTTAATGATTGTAAAAAATTGCTATCGGAATATTTTGTTTTCAATATGAACAAGGGTACATCTTTGGAATATGTATGGGATGCAAGCAAAGCATATATGAGAGGAGTATTAATGAATATAAATAAAATACATAGACACAAACAAGGGCAAAAACGAAAAGAATTGGAAGAGGAAATTAAAGGGAAAGAGTCAGAATTAACATTGAATCCAGGAGATACAAAGATTAGGGAAACAATTGCTATATTAAAATCTCAGTTTGATATGCTGATCTCTGACCAGGTAGCTACTAGTTTATTATATGCTAAACATAATACTTTCTGCAATGCAAATAAACCCGGTAGGTGGTTGGCTTATCAGATTAGAAAAAAAAGGAAAGCTCGAAATGTATCCAAATTGTGTTACAGAGGGAAGGAAGTGTTTCAACAGGAAGAGATTCAAAAGGTATTTTGGGAATTTTTTACAGAGTTGTATAAAGGGGATAAAATTAAGGACGGAGATATAGACAAATACCTAGATAAAGAGAAAATCCCCCTAGTCAGAGAAGAACATAGGCATAAGCTGAATCAACCTATAACCTCTGGGGAAATTTTGCAGGCAATTAAACAATTAAAGTTAGGGAAAGCACCAGGCACAGATGGTTTAACAGCTGTTTATTATAAATATCTACAGTTAGAAATGGTAGAACCCCTCAGAGAAGTATTCAATAAAATTCAATCGGGAGGGAAAGTGCCTCCTTCGTGGAAGACTGCATTCATATCGTTGATACCCAAAGAAGATCAAGACCTTACCCAACCAAAAAATTACAGACCTACTTCATTACTCAATGTAGATTATAAAACTTTTACTAAAATATTAGCAAATAGGCTAATGGGGGTAATTCAGCAACTGATACATACCGATCAAACTGGTTTTATACAGGGCAGACAGATGAAGGACAACGTTAGATTAATTATCAATGCTTTAGAATACCTGGGAAAGAACAACCAAATCCCGGCCGCATTCATATTTTTGGATGCGGAGAAAGCCTTTGATCGAGTTAATTGGCAATTCCTGCTGAAGACATTGCAAAAAATGCAGATAGGAGATGGCTTTTTACGGTCAATTGGTGCAATATATCAGCAGCAAACAGCCCAGATCATTGTCAATGGAAGTCTGACAGACTCCTTTCAAATTGAAAAAGGTACAAGACAGGGCTGTCCTCTGTCCCCATTATTGTTTATTATAACTTTGGAAATACTGTTGAATAAGATACGGGGCCTGGGCGGTCTAAAAGGGATTAAAATTAGACAGCAAGAATATAGAGTTCGTGCATTTGCAGATGATCTGGTTATAATATTGGAACAACCGCAGGAAACTAGTAGGGTATTATTGAATACGATCAATCAATATGGTCAAGTCTCGGGATTTAAAATAAATCTAGGAAAAACCAAAATAATAGCTATAAATATGACTATCAAACAGAAGGAAGAACTGGGGGCGATGCTAAGATGCGAGGTAGTTAAAAAAGTTAAATATCTTGGAGTTAATATTTTAATCTCAAATGGGAAATTATACAAGTATAATTATGAATCACTTTGGCATAGTACACAGTTGGAGTTGAAAAGGTGGGAAAAACTGCATTTGTCCTTGCTGGGTAGAATAGCAGCAGTAAAAATGAACATTTTACCAAAATTTTTATTTCTTTTTCAAATGTTACCAATACTTAAAAGAGATGCGAATCTTTTAGAATGGCAGAAGGGTATCAACAAATTTGTGTGGGCAGGAAAGAAGCCGAGGGTAAAGATGAAAATAATGCAAGATGCACGTGAAAGAGGAGGATTGAAATTACCTAACTTAAAATTATACTATGACGCAGTGGCACTATCTGTAATTAGTGATTGGATTCATCTAACTAATGACAGAATTTTGAATATCGAGGGATATGACTTGTTATATGGTTGGCATGCTTACCTGTTATTTAACAAAAAAACGGATAAGAAATTTAAAAATCACATCTTAAGAAATGCTTTATTGCGGGTTTGGAAAAAATATCAACATAAATTAAATGATAAAGTGCCCATGTGGGCAATTCCTAGACATGCAATTGAAAATATGAATGTAGAACAAAAACATGATAGAACCACCTATAGACAACTTCTTATCTCAGAAAGAGGGGTGATGGAACTAAAATCTTTAGAGGTACTTAAAGAAGAGAAGGTAGTTCAAACGTGGTTTCAGTATGGTCAACTACAGGCTAGGTGGAAAACAGATCAAAAAATTGGCTTTGTAAAAGTTGAGGATAATTTGTTTAAACAAATAAGAGATCAAAGCTCAATGCATATAAAGAGGATATATAATGTATTAGTACAGATGGATTCTGAAACGGAACTGATTAAGGATTGTATGATAAAATGGGCTCAGAATATCGAGGAACCAATAATGCTTGAAACATGGGAAAGAATCTGGGTAAGAAATGTGAAATTTACACAAGCACAAAACTTGAGAGAAAATTTTTATAAGATGTTTTATAGATGGCACCTAGATCCTAAAAAGCTTGCCTCTATGTATCCAAATGTTCAACCTAAATGTTGGAGATGTGGTTCTTGTGATGCTACATATTTTCATATATGGTGGACATGTCGTAATGTCAAGGCATTTTGGATAAAAATATGGTGGATCCTGCAAAACATCTTTAAAAGAAGGATAAAATTTACCCCCCAGTTGTTTTTACTGGGTATATGTATTGATTTTACAGCAGCAGAGACTAATTTGGTTTTGTATTTAATAACGGCAGCAAGACTCTTGGTGGCGCAGTATTGGAAGAAGAAAGATTTACCTACAATTCAAGAATGGACTTTGAAAGTTATGAACTTAGCCGAAATGGCCAAAATCTCAGCATATCTCAAAGAACATTCAAACGAGAGATATAAACGAGACTGGAAAAAATGGATTGATTACATAAAAAGTAAATATGGGACTAAGAAACTCCAGATAGCTTATGCTTAGTATCAGTAATAATTTAAATTGTTTAAAATTTGGGAAACAGTAAGAAGCTGAGTTCAATTTAGAGATATTTTAGACTGTGATTGTTCAAAAGTTATACCACGTATGGTCTTTGGGAAGTCGGGGGGAGGGAAGGGAGGTGGGGATTTAGGGGGAGGGGGGAGGGGGGAAATAAATTCCATGATTGTATTTGTATACTGTGGCTTTTCAATGTTAGTGCGAAAATAGAACAAACCGAATATACTGGAAGGTAATAGATACCGAAGGAAAGAGTTGAGTGAAAGAAGAAGGAGGGTGGAGAGGGTGAGAGAGAGGAGGAGGAGAAGGGAGGGAGGGAATGGAGAGAGAGTGATAGGGTTAAGGTTAGAAAGAAGGGGAGGGGAAGTAGGCGTAGAGGGGTGTGTGAGAAGGAAGAATGAAAGTTGGGGGGGGTTGAAAGAGGGTGTATGGCAGGCCAAGGTGGTATACTGGGTTTGTATTGTAGAGGGCATTTTCTATATAAGTGAGGGCCGTGTTTATTATTCAATGTTATATGCCCTGATTAAGCACAGTGAATATGTGATTGTATAGAATGAAAACATAAATATATATATATATATATATATATATATATATATATATATATATATATATATATATATATATATATATATATATATATATATATATATATATATATATATATATTAAAAAAAAGTTTGCTGGCTCTAGGATTCAAAGCCTTTTCCCCAAATATGATAACAAAAACCCATAAAATAAACTTCCTAGTGATAAGCTCTTTCACCTACCATAGCCTGCCACTTTAGTCCCCTCTGAAGGGTGATTGTGGAACCATGAATGAAGACCTTCAGAGTCCGGATTAGAATTAAAGGACCATCACCAAGCTTCTCATTCTCTATCCACACAGTGAAGTTCTGGAGCTGAGGATTGTGCTGGGTGACTTGAGCTAAGATATAAGTAGAGGAGCCGTAGAGTTCAAAATTCCTTCCATCAAAGGAAATGAAATGATGTTCCCCCAATACAATGGTCTTTCCATAGCCTATGGGGTGGCAGCCTTGAACGCCTTTTACAATCTTGCAAACCTCATATTTTCCACAGGATAACTTTTGACATTCTATGGTTGCGTTATCCTTGCAGATGCACTTTTTCTGGCAGGAAGTGGTGGGATAAAACTCTTCTCCCAGTTTGTAGTATCGGCCTTGGTCAAAACAGCCACAGTTCGCATTTGAAACACACTGATCCCCACTGCGGATAGATCCAGAGTCACAAAAACATCCTTCCAGGCATGGAACATCACACTTCTGCGGTGAGATGAGGCTCTTGCACGTGGCTGGACAACCACTGCCACAGAGCTCATAGTGGGTGTTAGGTGGGCAAGACATACCTGAAGAACAGAATAAAGAGAATGTTGCTTATCAAATTATCAAAAAGAAGAGGGGGTTAAAGCAGAAGGCAAGATAAGTAAAAATGGATGGAAACTACTTCAACACATCTGGGGGCAAAAAGTTGAGGAAGGCTACTGTGATATAAATGGGGTCTTCATCAAATGACTCTCCCATTTCTATTACTGGATTTAGGCTCTCTTTCATCTCTTATGCCAGCTATTTTGTTTCTCCGAAAATAAGACATTCCCGAAAATATTGCAAAACAGCAGCAGTCATGAGGTGACCATACTCACTGCCTCCTGCACCTCAAAAATAATAAGACCTCCCCAAAAATAAGGCCAAGTGCTTATTTCAAGGGGGGGGTGTCAAAAGAAAACAAGACCCTGTCTTATTTTGGAGAAAACACCGTAAACTTTGAATGCAGGAGAGAAGACTTACTGCAGAAGGATGGTGATCTCCACTCCTCAACTTGGATGCCTTGAGCTTGACATGCTGTCACGTAGGAGCTGATGGCAATACAGAGGGCCTCATGGTGACCTTGATATGCGCAGGTATCATAGACACAATCATCAAGATAAGACTGAGGATCAATGGCATCATGGCATTGCCTGAAAGGCCCACTCTTTCTTGTAAGAATCCCACAGTAGGATGGACCTTGGTAGGTTTGTTTATCAGCATCACTGCACACTGGGCAATTTTCGGTGCATCCAGAAGAGCAGCCAGGAATATCTTTCACCTTCCAGCTGTTTGCAAATTGATTTTCATCCTCTGCTTGGGTTCCATCTTTCATGAGAAAGTCATCATTTTGATCTTCATTGGCATTACCACAAAGGCCACAGAGTGCATTGGCATAAGAATTGGGAACGATGACCCTGGCATAGCTGTACCAGTCAAAGCTGACACGCAGATCAAAGTCTGTCTTGATGAAGCCATGAACTCCACTCTGGTAGATGCTCAGTTTATTTTCATAGGAAAAGGGTAGTTCCACAAACTTGCCATTGACCTGAATTAAAATAAAGAAAAAAATAGTCAAGGCATTAACAATTATTTCAAACTAAAGAGTAGAATTGGTCTTATTAGATTTCAGACTCATCATCTCCCCTATTCCACTCGATGGGCTGTTTGACAAATAAGCAAAGTAAGAATTCTATCACTATTTAATAACAATAAATTTAGACATAGAAAAAAAAAACAAATGCAAAAGATGTAATTTAAATTTCGCCCTAGAAGATGAAACAATATAACAAATAAAATAAGTTGTAAAAATTACACAAAACAATTAAAACGCTAGCTTGATAACTAAAATAATTTCTACTTCTCATGAAATTCTCTATGCCGAAAAACAAATTCTGTATACATTTCTAAATACTATAGATCATAAATAGACATTTTTATGATATCAAATAAGTGACTGACATCCTTCCCATTAAACCAATATCCATTTGGAAACTGGCTGAAAAACAGTAGGGAGGTCTTGCCTTTAATATCTTCACTAAGAAATAAGAAACAAAGTACTCTATATATATATAGTATCACCTCCCTAAACCAGAAGCCAGCAATCTTTTTAGACTGAGTTTTGGGGTTGTTCCATGAAAGCATATGCAATTTTGCTTTTTTCATGAAAATTCTTGTGTGAGACTAATAAGTCTTGAAAAGGATTTCGTGGGATTCCACCTTGCAGAAGATTATTTTGCTATTATATTGGAGGAAATAAATTAAGCATGATAACATTATGGCCTGTGCAAGTCCCATATATCTGACCCCTTAAATCTGCAACTATAATCCCATCCTGGTTTGAATCGTAGCTAAACCTCCATACAAGAACTAAGAAACATTGAGAACTTAACACCTATGAAGCTCTTATGCCTGAGAACCTGAAACTTGCAATGACCCTTTTTTTGTTTATTAATAGGACATTTGAACACCCCCTTGGATTAGTTTACATACCTGGATCTTTTGGGGAAACTCTTGGCTCATACTGATGGTAAAGTTGTAGATTTCCAGGGTCACCACTTTGGTGAAGGACACTGCCTTGTTGCCTCGGTGGTTATTCTCCACGGTGACCAAAAATGGGGTGAGAGAAGGATCCTGGGAGCAGAGCCCGGCCATTTGGTAAATGCAGGTTCCCATGAAATCATATTTTTTCCCATCGAATGTTGTATAGTGAAGGTCTCCGGTTCCTATGCAGGTCTTGTAAGTGACAGGATGGCATCCCTGGACACCATTGACCACGCTGCATTTTCTCTTGCCCTTGCAAGAAGACTTTCGGCATACAGCCTTGCCTAATTTGGTAAAAGAAAGTCCTTTTGAAGCTGTGGGAAGAGAGGAAAGCATCTTTACGTAGGAAACTCTGCATTGTGGGAGGAGAGTTGTGTTAGTTCATGAGAGGGGAAAAAAATCAGAAGGAACCTATTTTATTAAAAGGCAGAAGCCTTTGTGAGCTGCACACCCTTCATCAGATGCAAAGAGTCACAAAAGCCAACACCTTGTAATAAAATCGGTTGGTTGGATAAGATGCTACTGGACTGCAATTGTTCAGCTAAATTACTGAAAAATGATGAATAAGCAGTGGAAAAGTAATACAGGAATGGGTGGAAGGAAGAAAAATACTTCTACACTCAATGTTTCTTAACCTTGGCAGTTTGAAGATGTGTGGACTTCAACTCCCAGAATTCCCCAGCAAGCCAAGTCCACACATCTTCAAACCGCCAAAGTTGAGAAACATTGTCTTACCCACATAGCAAGAGAAGAAAAAGTTAGTACTTTCCATTTATTCCCCTATCTCTTATTTGCCAATTAATAAAACATTATTTACAGAGTACAGGGAACTCGAGATCAGTCATCAAGATGGACCCAGGACCATAAACCTTGCTTTTGTATGTCACAGTGCCTTTCAGGTGGATTGTCACTTTTGTGAGAACCTCATGGGCTATGATAGCAAATTCTTTTATGCCATTTCTTGTGGGGGTGACCACATAATATAACTGTCCCAGCTGATGGATGGGATAGGTGATTGTTCCCTCACTTGTAAAAGGCAAGTAATTGTAGGAGATGACAGAAATGTCTTGGTCAGCTTCGATCAGCACCACCTTATTAAATTTGTCACTCCCCACCATTGCTAAGGACTGTGGTAATTGAATGGAAATGACTTCTCCTTCATTGATGGTTTTGTGCAGTATTGTATTGCTTGTTGACACTGTAATATTTGTCACAAAATTATATCCAGAGATGTACAGCTCAAGCTTTTGAGTACCCTGCCCAGGATTGTGATTTTGCATGAAGGCAGTAACAAAACTCTTCCCCCGGGAACTTAAATGACATGTTCCTGAAAAAAAAGAAGACTCTTAGGGGGGGATAGATCTTGTCATACATTAAATTAGGATACTTCCCCATCTTTATTCTTGTTTCTGGTTGTCAGAAAGTCAAGAATAAAGCCAGGTAGATAAGAACCATTGGCAACTTCAGATATCTAACCCCTAGGTGAAAATGTTACCGTTTTATCACTCGATCACCCGCTTCTCCCCCTTCTACATTTAAAAAAATATATCAATCACATCGACTTTGGTGACAGTGCAACACCTCCCTCTATGCCCATGTGACCTTCAGAAAGGACAAAATGTCACACTATGGCCCCTGAGCATCTTTTACTGATTGGTATCATTGGTTTAAGCCAATATGCACATTTCACCTATTCCCCTTGGTTTGGATTGTCTTCCCTGTGGATAAATATCCTGTGAATCGTATTTTGAGATAACTCTGAACCATTAAGAACACCTTTCAGCCACCGTTCTGAAATAGCTGACTGAGGAATTCTGGGAGTTGAAGTCCACACTGTCTTGGGCTATAGTTCTCAAGTTACAATTATCTTTCCCCAAGGATACTTAGCCAGTGAACATAAAGGAATGAATACTTACCCTTAACACAGGTCAGGACACGCGCGCCTTCCCGAAGGGCACAGGTCTCTCCAAGCTGGCAGCTGCTTTCTTTGCACTGGAGGTGGCCTGCTGACTGGCAGGTGCATTTTTTTGTGCAGCCTTCCAAGTAAATGTGCTCGCCAATCTGTTGAGCAAAGTCCCAGAGTCAGTTACAATAAGGAAAGCATTCCCTCCCTCCCTCAGTTCTTCCAATTTTTCAGTTTTTTGAGTTTTGCCCCATTTTATGACATATTTTGTCACAGTTGTTAAGTGAATCACTGCAGTTGTTAAGTTAGTAACCCGGTTGTTAAGTGAATCTGGCTTGCCTGTTTACTTGGCTTGTCAAAAGGTTGCAAAAAGAGACCGTGTGACCCCAGGACACTGCAACCGTCATAAATATGAACCAGTTGTCAAATATCTGAGTCTTGATCACATGACCATGGGGAATGGTCACTAAATGAACTGTTTTAAGTCTGTAGTCTGTCAGGAATCTCTCCTAGTCTCCATCCCATGAGAAATAGCCCCTTTTTGCTCCCAGCCACGTCAAGGGAGAGAGAAATTACCTTCAGGTAGGCTCCGCGATATGTGCAGCCACATTGCTTCATGGTTACACACTGAGATCCATCAAAGACATAGTCCTCATCACACTGACAGCCTTCAAAGCAGTTCTCTGAACAATGACTTGGACTAGACAAGGCGGCACAGGTGGAATCACAAGTTCTGGTACATGGCTCATACTGGCTGTGGGCCGGACAGGTGAGAGCTGTGGAAAGCAGAAGAAGCAAATAGATTAAAGTCAATGTGGATTGAAGTCCACATCTCCTAAAATTGCCCAAGTGACAAACACTGCACTAATGAAGTGCTAAGGACTAACAATTACATCTTCCAGGGGAGAAGAGTACAATCTAGAGAGGCATCTTGTCTCCCTGGAGCCAAAAATCAAAATGTGGCCGAGAACCTAACCAAAACAATTAGGCCCACAAACTACTAATCTTCCCTCCTCCTTCACTTGGGGACGAATGACATAACAAAGAACCTGAGTAAAATATTGAGAGATTATAAGCAAGTAGGCAATAAAATTAAGGATTCTTGGAACAAGTACCCATGTTTTTTCAAAAATAAGACCCAGTCTTAATTTCCTTTGGGCTTCAAAATTAGAACTAGGTCTTATTTTGAGGGAAATGACTTGTTTCTTTGTCCATGTACCTGAAGAGTACATGGGAGGCCCACTTCTTGTGCTTCATCGTGGCAGGGCAGGAAGTCTTGCGGCCAGGACACCACAAGCAACCAGATGGAATGGGCAGCTGGGCAGTTGTGCAGATGCTTAAGAAGGCCTTGTTTTGGGGATAGGGCTTATATTGTGCAGACAAGCAAAAACCATGGTAGGGCTTATTTTTGGGATGTTATTTTGGGGGAAACACAGTAATTGCTGAAACAACTCTGGAATCTCTTTGAATCAGGATGCATCCATGGTTGGTTAACCACTAGAGGATGTTAGGATTTAAATGGTTGTGAACTGGATAGACTCAGCCATGAATAAGAATAGTAAGGCAAGGCACAGGAAGATAGACGAAGACATTTGAGGCAGAGAGTTGGCTATTTATGGAAAGTAACTTTCTACAAACTTACGGCAGAAGAAAGAGCTTCTCCAGGCTCTAATGTTGCCACCAGATGCCTGGCAAGCAGCTACATAGGCTTGAAGACTGCGACAAAGGGACTCCTGAGCCTCATTGGTTGTGCAGGCCTCATTCAAACAGTGTTCAAAATATTCTGCAGGGTCCACCAGTGAATGGCAGCCTATGAATGGACCTGTCTTGGATGGGATCATTCCACAGAAGTTCTCAGCTTCATATTTTGTTTTCTGGGCTTTGTTGCAGATGGGACATCTGTCCCCGCAGCCATCAGAAGAAATTACACCATTCACTGGGACCTTCCAAGAAGCCGCAAGTTCTTCCACATTTTCAGTGAGTTTTCCATTAGGTAGCATGAAGTCATCCTTCGTATTCCCATTGAAGTTGCCAGCTAGGCCACGCATATGACCCATGTAAGTACTGGGCACAGAAACCTGAATATATGAAGAAGTATCATAGAGGACTGTGAGGCCAAAGGTTGTATAGATAATGATGTTGTTCCCTTCTTGGGTGATCCAGAATTTCCCATCAGCTGCATTCATTGGCAGGGTATACAACTGCCCATCCACCTGTACCAAGAAAGAATAAAAATTGGGGATAAGTTCTGGTTTTACATGCATAGAATTTAATGCTCATTTCACATTGCTTTTGCATTAAGAAAATCATCAGAAGTAGAAAGCATGCATTTAACTCCCAAATCTCCCTCCCCCCCCACTATTTTTGAAATCCTGAGTCTTCTGAGATTAAGACCAAAACGTCACTGCTGAATGTAAAACTGAGTTTTTCTATTTGACTGTGGTGCATTAAACCCCCTAATAAATTTAATGCACCTGTTTTATTAAAAGAAAACAAACAGACAGAGATTTCTGCTTCCAGTCATTTGGGCGCCATCCCTGCAACATTTCCATGTTCTCTGCAGTTATACAAAGACCAAATAAAATGTCTGTGTGGGTGTGTAGCCCCTATTCTTCAAAAAGTTTGCTGGCTGTCCGGGGAGTGGCCTGTTGCCGTCGGCAGCTTAACAGAGCTGCCCCCAGAATTCAGGTTCGTTATCTACTCAATATCAAGAAGATAACTCTTTTTTCAGACAAGAAAAAAGCAGTGAGGAATCTCAGCTGGTAAGAATCTTCTTTGAAGTTCACAGTTTGTTTCTTTGTGAGCTGTGGACGGAGGGGGAGGATCAACCCAAAGCTGAGTCATTCAACTCCGACCTGAACTTCGCAGCTGTTATCCACAGCACTAGACAGGACCCCCTCCCCCTCAGGACAATCTTTAGAAAAGAGACTATTAAAAATCAATACGAGCAAAGACCAACTTGTGAACTTTAAAACCTTTCTCTATCTGAAATACCAGCTTCAATGTTATAAAAACCTCTTTTGTTTAATTGTCTTCAAAATGGCGTTTACAGCTTCTGCATTTGTTATCTCCGGCTTCCTGCTACAGAATTAAAGAAATAATCTCTTATAATTTAATTAGAGCTACTCCCTTAAAGCTTTCAAGACTCTTTGTTGTTGATTGTTGTTGATTCAGAGACATTCCAAACATTCCAAATGGACTTTCTCTTTTGAAATCCTCCGTAAAACCCCTTGAAAAAAAAAAAAAAAAAGAAGGGAAAAAAGGGGGGGGGAGGAATTTCTTTTTCCCCACATAGCACAGTGGATTAGTAATTTAGAATAAATAATTAAAACCAAAATATAATGGCATCCAAATCAACCTCTGTTAAATTACCTCCGAAAACGTCTCCCATACCTGGTACAAAGTTGCAGCCCCCACCATCTATGCCCCCTAGTGGAGATGTACTAACAAAAGAATTTTTTCTGGAAATGTTCAAAGAATCCAGAGAACAGAACTTAGAAATGTTTAAAGAATTCAGAGAACAGAATCTAGAAATGATTAAAGATTTCAAAGATGAAATAAAGAATGAGATGGAAGTTCTATATGACAAATTCGATACCAGGGTCACTAAAATGAATGATAATATGATGGGAATTGTAAATGTGATAACAGAATATATTTCTGGAATGGAAGATAATTTAGAAACTCTCAATGAAGCTAAAACTAACCTGATATCCAAAACTGAAGTGGTGGAACAAAAAATTGATAATGCTGAAAAACAAATTATTATGATACAGTATAAGCAGATGGAGCTTGCATTAAGAGTGAGGGGGCTGCGTGAAGAAAAGCAGGAGAACTTAAAGCAAATGTTTTCTGAAGCTTTTGACCGTCTGGTGGGAAAACCGGGATCCAATTTTGATTGGCAGATTGACAGGATTTTTCGTGTTAACTCATGGGTGGCAAAACAAAGGCAACTTCCCCGAGACGTGGTAATATACTTTGTTACAAGAGAATCTAGAAATATGATACTACAAGAGTCCTACAATACTAAGCTTCAAATTGGTGGACAGGACCTGATTGTTTTGAAAGAAATACCGCCTCAGATGCTAAGAGCCAGAAGAGATTATGCTTTTCTGGTGGAAGAGCTCAGAAGGCGTCAGATACAGTACAGATGGGATGCCCCATTCGGTATTATAGTTACAATGGACAAACAAAGATATCGTCTCAGCTCTGTATGGAAAGCTCGTGATTTCTATCATAAGATTCTGAAGATGGGATACCCTGAACCTTCGGGATATGGTGAAAAACCATGAGACGAACAAGATAAACAGCAAACCACACAACCATTAGATAAAATGTATCATCTCCCTCTTCCGGAAGGGCAAGGAGTCAAGGAAAAAAGATCCAACCGTAAGACCACCAGACAAACGGATAAACAAGCTACTATGCAACAATCTCAACAATCATTGGCCACTGACCAAGGAGCTACTGCAACAAGCTCAGAAGCTGTGGGAGGAGCCAAACCAAAGGTGAGACAGGCCTTGCGGGAGGCTCTAAAAAAGCTTCAGGCAACCAAAAATGACAACTAAGATTTTGACATGGAATGTTAACGGACTGAACTCTCCACAGAAAAGAAAGAAAATATTTCATTATCTTAAACAGTTTAAGAATGACATAATTTGCTTGCAAGAAACTCATATCAAATCAACCGATCAAAAATATTTGTTTAACCCCAAACTGGGCCAACATTTTGCGACCTCAGCCATGGAAAAGAAAAATGGCATAGTAGTATATTTAAGAAAAGACATTAAAGCTGAGCTAATTGAAGCAGATCCCTTTGGAAGATATATTGCATTAGATTTAATCTTAGAAGGGAAAAAGACGTTACTTTTGGGAATTTATGCTCCTAATCAACAACAAGATGGATTTTATAGAAATCTCCATGCTAAATTAGTACAGTGGGACTTTGAGTCTTGTATATTATTGGATGACTGGAATGGCGTGATCGACACCAAAAGAGATAAGAAGACAGCTCGCCCGAACACCAAATTTCGAGCTAAGTTACCCAAACCCTTTTTTGACATGCTGGACGACTTTGAATTGCGAGACGCTTGGTGCGAGAGGCATGCAGAAGAATATGACTTTACCTTTTTTTCCAATAGACATCAATCTCTTTCAAGGATTGATTTTATACTAATTACAAATGATTTACTTTGTAGGGTGAAGAAGACAAAGATTATGGCGAGAGTTCTTTCAGACCATAATCCAGTCTGGATGGAATTGGGAAGGGTAGCCCAGGCAAGAAGGTCCTGGAGGTTGAATGAAAACTTATTTAGATATGAAAAGTATGTTAATGATTGTAAAAAATTGCTATCGGAATATTTTGTTTTCAATATGAACAAGGGTACATCTTTGGAATATGTATGGGATGCAAGCATAGCGTATATGAGAGGAGTATTAATGAATATAAATAAAATACATAGACACAAACAAGGGCAAAAACGAAAAGAATTGGAAGAGGAAATTAAAGGGAAAGAGTCAGAATTAACATTGAATCCAGGAGATACAAAGATTAGGGAAACAATTGCTATATTAAAATCTCAGTTTGATATGCTGATCTCTGACCAGGTAGCTACTAGTTTATTATATGCTAAACATAATACTTTCTGCAATGCAAATAAACCCGGTAGGTGGTTGGCTTATCAGATTAGAAAAAAAAGGAAAGCTCGAAATGTATCCAAATTGTGTTACAGAGGGAAGGAAGTGTTTCAACAGGAAGAGATTCAAAAGGTATTTTGGGAATTTTTTACAGAGTTGTATAAAGGGGATAAAATTAAGGACGGAGATATAGACAAATACCTAGATAAAGAGAAAATCCCCCTAGTCAGAGAAGAACATAGGCATAAGCTGAATCAACCTATAACCTCTGGGGAAATTTTGCAGGCAATTAAACAATTAAAGTTAGGGAAAGCACCAGGCACAGATGGTTTAACAGCTGTTTATTATAAATATCTACAGTTAGAAATGGTAGAACCCCTCAGAGAACTATTCAATAAAATTCAATCGGGAGGGAAAGTGCCTCCTTCGTGGAAGACTGCATTCATATCGTTGATACCCAAAGAAGATCAAGACCTTACCCAACCAAAAAATTACAGACCTACTTCATTACTCAATGTAGATTATAAAACTTTTACTAAAATATTAGCAAATAGGCTAATGGGGGTAATTCAGCAACTGATACATACCGATCAAACTGGTTTTATACAGGGCAGACAGATGAAGGACAACGTTAGATTAATTATCAATGCTTTAGAATACCTGGGAAAGAACAACCAAATCCCGGCCGCATTCATATTTTTGGATGCGGAGAAAGCCTTTGATCGAGTTAATTGGCAATTCCTGCTGAAGACATTGCAAAAAATGCAGATAGGAGATGGCTTTTTACGGTCAATTGGTGCAATATATCAGCAGCAAACAGCCCAGATCATTGTCAATGGAAGTCTGACAGACTCCTTTCAAATTGAAAAAGGTACAAGACAGGGCTGTCCTCTGTCCCCATTATTGTTTATTATAACTTTGGAAATACTGTTGAATAAGATACGGGGCCTGGGCGGTCTAAAAGGGATTAAAATTAGACAGCAAGAATATAGAGTTCGTGCATTTGCAGATGATCTGGTTATAATATTGGAACAACCGCAGGAAACTAGTAGGGTATTATTGAATACGATCAATCAATATGGTCAAGTCTCGGGATTTAAAATAAATCTAGGAAAAACCAAAATAATAGCTATAAATATGACTATCAAACAGAAGGAAGAACTGGGGGCGATGCTAAGATGCGAGGTAGTTAAAAAAGTTAAATATCTTGGAGTTAATATTTTAATCTCAAATGGGAAATTATACAAGTATAATTATGAATCACTTTGGCATAGTACACAGTTGGAGTTGAAAAGGTGGGAAAAACTGCATTTGTCCTTGCTGGGTAGAATAGCAGCAGTAAAAATGAACATTTTACCAAAATTTTTATTTCTTTTTCAAATGTTACCAATACTTAAAAGAGATGCGAATCTTTTAGAATGGCAGAAGGGTATCAACAAATTTGTGTGGGCAGGAAAGAAGCCGAGGGTAAAGATGAAAATAATGCAAGATGCACGTGAAAGAGGAGGATTGAAATTACCTAACTTAAAATTATACTATGACGCAGTGGCACTATCTGTAATTAGTGATTGGATTCATCTAACTAATGACAGAATTTTGAATATCGAGGGATATGACTTGTTATATGGTTGGCATGCTTACCTGTTATTTAACAAAAAAACGGATAAGAAATTTAAAAATCACATCTTAAGAAATGCTTTATTGCGGGTTTGGAAAAAATATCAACATAAATTAAATGATAAAGTGCCCATGTGGGCAATTCCTAGACATGCAATTGAAAATATGAATGTAGAACAAAAACATGATAGAACCACCTATAGACAACTTCTTATCTCAGAAAGAGGGGTGATGGAACTAAAATCTTTAGAGGTACTTAAAGAAGAGAAGGTAGTTCAAACGTGGTTTCAGTATGGTCAACTACAGGCTAGGTGGAAAACAGATCAAAAAATTGGCTTTGTAAAAGTTGAGGATAATTTGTTTAAACAAATAAGAGATCAAAGCTCAATGCATATAAAGAGGATATATAATGTATTAGTACAGATGGATTCTGAAACGGAACTGATTAAGGATTGTATGATAAAATGGGCTCAGAATATCGAGGAACCAATAATGCTTGAAACATGGGAAAGAATCTGGGTAAGAAATGTGAAATTTACACAAGCACAAAACTTGAGAGAAAATTTTTATAAGATGTTTTATAGATGGCACCTAGATCCTAAAAAGCTTGCCTCTATGTATCCAAATGTTCAACCTAAATGTTGGAGATGTGGTTCTTGTGATGCTACATATTTTCATATATGGTGGACATGTCGTAATGTCAAGGCATTTTGGATAAAAATATGGTGGATCCTGCAAAACATCTTTAAAAGAAGGATAAAATTTACCCCCCAGTTGTTTTTACTGGGTATATGTATTGATTTTACAGCAGCAGAGACTAATTTGGTTTTGTATTTAATAACGGCAGCAAGACTCTTGGTGGCGCAGTATTGGAAGAAGAAAGATTTACCTACAATTCAAGAATGGACTTTGAAAGTTATGAACTTAGCCGAAATGGCCAAAATCTCAGCATATCTCAAAGAACATTCAAACGAGAGATATAAACGAGACTGGAAAAAATGGATTGATTACATAAAAAGTAAATATGGGACTAAGAAACTCCAGATAGCTTATGCTTAGTATCAGTAATAATTTAAATTGTTTAAAATTTGGGAAACAGTAAGAAGCTGAGTTCAATTTAGAGATATTTTAGACTGTGATTGTTCAAAAGTTATACCACGTATGGTCTTTGGGAAGTCGGGGGGAGGGAAGGGAGGTGGGGATTTAGGGGGAGGGGGGAGGGGGGAAATAAATTCCATGATTGTATTTGTATACTGTGGCTTTTCAATGTTAGTGCGAAAATAGAACAAACCGAATATACTGGAAGGTAATAGATACCGAAGGAAAGAGTTGAGTGAAAGAAGAAGGAGGGTGGAGAGGGTGAGAGAGAGGAGGAGGAGAAGGGAGGGAGGGAATGGAGAGAGAGTGATAGGGTTAAGGTTAGAAAGAAGGGGAGGGGAAGTAGGCGTAGAGGGGTGTGTGAGAAGGAAGAATGAAAGTTGGAGGGGGTTGAAAGAGGGTGTATGGCAGGCCAAGGTGGTATACTGGGTTTGTATTGTAGAGGGCATTTTCTATATAAGTGAGGGCCGTGTTTATTATTCAATGTTATATGCCCTGATTAAGCACAGTGAATATGTGATTGTATAGAATGAAAACATAATATATATATATATATATATATATATATATATATATATATATATATATATATATATATATATATATATATATATATATATATATATATATATATATATATATATATATATATATATATATATATATATATATATATATATATATATATATATTAAAAAAAAGTTTGCTGGCTCTAGGATTCAAAGCCTTTTCCCCAAATATGATAACAAAAACCCATAAAATAAACTTCCTAGTGATAAGCTCTTTCACCTACCATAGCCTGCCACTTTAGTCCCCTCTGAAGGGTGATTGTGGAACCATGAATGAAGACCTTCAGAGTCCGGATTAGAATTAAAGGACCATCACCAAGCTTCTCATTCTCTATCCACACAGTGAAGTTCTGGAGCTGAGGATTGTGCTGGGTGACTTGAGCTAAGATATAAGTAGAGGAGCCGTAGAGTTCAAAATTCCTTCCATCAAAGGAAATGAAATGATGTTCCCCCAATACAATGGTCTTTCCATAGCCTATGGGGTGGCAGCCTTGAACGCCTTTTACAATCTTGCAAACCTCATATTTTCCACAGGATAACTTTTGACATTCTATGGTTGCATTATCCTTGCAGATGCATTTTTTCTGGCAGGAAGTGGTGGGATAAAACTCTTCTCCCAGTTTGTAGTATCGCCCTTGGTCAAAACAGCCACAGTTTGCATTTGAAACACACTGATCCCCACTGCGGATAGATCCAGAGTCACAAAAACATCCTTCCAGGCATGGAACATCACACTTCTGCGGTGAGATGAGGCTCTTGCACGTGGCTGGACAACCACTGCCACAGAGCTCATAGTGGGTGTTAGGTGGGCAAGACATACCTGAAGAACAGAATAAAGAGAATGTTGCTTATCAAATTATCAAAAAGAAGAGGGGGTTAAAGCAGAAGGCAAGATAAGTAAAAATGGATGGAAACTACTTCAACACATCTGGGGGCAAAAAGTTGAGGAAGGCTACTGTGATATAAATGGGGTCTTCATCAAATGACTCTCCCATTTCTATTACTGGATTTAGGCTCTCTTTCATCTCTTATGCCAGCTATTTTGTTTCTCCGAAAATAAGACATTCCCGAAAATATTGCAAAACAGCAGCAGTCATGAGGTGACCATACTCACTGCCTCCTGCACCTCAAAAATAATAAGACCTCCCCAAAAATAAGGCCAAGTGCTTATTTCAAGGGGGGGGGTGTCAAAAGAAAACAAGACCCTGTCTTATTTTGGAGAAAACACCGTAAACTTTGAATGCAGGAGAGAAGACTTACTGCAGAAGGATGGTGATCTCCACTCCTCAACTTGGATGCCTTGAGCTTGACATGCTGTCACGTAGGAGCTGATGGCAATACAGAGGGCCTCATGGTGACCTTGATATGCGCAGGTATCATAGACACAATCATCAAGATAAGACTGAGGATCAATGGCATCATGGCATTGCCTGAAAGGCCCACTCTTTCTTGTAAGAATCCCACAGTAGGATGGACCTTGGTAGGTTTGTTTATCAGCATCACTGCACACTGGGCAATTTTCGGTGCATCCAGAAGAGCAGCCAGGAATATCTTTCACCTTCCAGCTGTTTGCAAATTGATTTTCATCCTCTGCTTGGTTTCCATCTTTCATGAGAAAGTCATCATTTTGATCTTCATTGGCATTACCACAAAGGCCACAGAGTGCATTGGCATAAGAATTGGGAACGATGACCCTGGCATAGCTGTACCAGTCAAAGCTGACACGCAGATCAAAGTCTGTCTTGATGAAGCCATGAACTCCACTCTGGTAGATGCTCAGTTTATTTTCATAGGAGAAGGGCAGTTCCACAAAGATGCCATTGACCTGAATTAAAATAAAGAAAAAAATAGTCAAGGCATTAACAATTATTTCAAACTAAAGAGTAGATTTGGTCTTATTAGATTTCAGACTCATCATCTCCCCTATTCCACTCGATGGGCTGTTTGACAAATAAGCAAAGTAAGAATTCTATCACTATTTAATAACAATAAATTTAGACATAGAAAAAAAAACAAATGCAAAAGATGTAAATTAAATTTCGCCCTAGAAGATGAAACAATATAACAAATAAAATAAGTTGTAAAAATTACACAAAACAATTAAAACGCTAGCTTGATAACTAAAATAATTTCTACTTCTCATGAAATTCTCTATGCCGAAAAACAAATTCTGTATACATTTCTAAATACTATAGATCATAAATAGACATTTTTATGATATCAAATAAGTGACTGACATCCTTCCCATTAAACCAATATCCATTTGGAAACTGGCTGAAAAACAGTAGGGAGGTCTTGCCTTTAATATCTTCACTAAGAAATAAGAAACAAAGTACTCTATATATATATAGCATCACCTCCCTAAACCAGAAGCCAGCAATCTTTTTAGACTGAGTTTTTGGGGTTGTTCCATGAAAGCATATGCAATTTTGCTTTTCTCATGAAAATTCTTGTGTGAGACTAATAAGTCTTGAAAAGGATTTCGTGGGATTCCACCTTGCAGAAGATTATTTTGCTATTATATTGGAGGAAATAAATTAATCATGATAACATTATGGCCTGTGCAAGTCCCATATATCTGACCCCTTAAATCTGCAACTATAATCCCATCCTGGTTTGAATAGTAGCTAAACCTCCATACAAGAACTAAGAAACATTGAGAACTTAACACCTATGAAGCTCTTATGCCTGAGAACCTGAAACTTGCAATGACCCTTTTTTTGTTTATTAATAGGACATTTGAACACCCCCTTGGATTAGTTTACATGCCTGGATCTTTTCGGGAAACTCTTGGCTCATACTGATGGTAAAGTTGTAGATTTCCAGGGTCACCACTTTGGTGTAGGACACTGCCTTGTTGCCTCGGTGGTTATTCTCCACGGTGACCAAAAATGGGGTCAGAGAAGGATCCTGGGAGCAGAGCCCAGCCATTTGGTAAATGCAGGTTCCCATGAAATCATATTTTTTCCCATCGAATGTTGTATAGTGAGGCTCTCCGGTTCCTATGCAGGTCTTGTAAGTGACAGGATGGCATCCCTGGACACCATTGACCATGCTGCATTTTCTCTTGCCCTTGCAAGAAGACTTTCGGCATACAGCCTTGCCTAATTTGGTAAAAGAAAGTCCTTTTGAAGCTGTGGGAAGAGAGGAAAGCATCTTTACGTAGGAAACTCTGCATTGTGGGAGGAGAGTTGTGTTAGTTCATGAGAGGGGAAAAAAATGAGAAGGAACCTATTTTATTAAAAGGCAGAAGCCTTTGTGAGCTGCACACCCTTCATCAGATGCAAAGAGCCACAAAAGCCAACACCTTGTAATAAAATCGGTTGGTTGGATAAGATGCTACTGGACTGCAATTGTTCAGCTAAATTACTGAAAAATGATGAATAAGCAGTGGAAAAGTAATACAGGAATGGGTGGAAGGAAGAAAAATACTTCTACACTCAATGTTTCTTAACCTTGGCAGTTTGAAGATGTGTGGACTTCAACTCCCAGAATTCCCCAGCAAGCCAAGTCCACACATCTTCAAACCGCCAAAGTTGAGAAACATTGTCTTACCCACATAGCAAGAGAAGAAAAAGTTAGTACTTTCCATTTATTCCCCTATCTCTTATTTGCCAATTAATAAAACATTATTTACAGAGTACAGGGAACTCGAGATCAGTCATCAAGATGGACCCAGGACCATAAACCTTACTATTGTATGTCACAGTGCCTTTCAGGTGGATTGTCACTTTTGTGAGAACCTCATGGGCTATGATAGCAAATTCTTTTATGCCATTTCCTGTGGGGGTGACCACATAATATAACTGTCCCAGCTGATGGATGGGATAGGTGATTGTTCCCTCACTTGTAAAAGGCAAGTAATTATAGGAGATGACAGAAATGTCTTGGTCAGCTTCGATCAGCACCGCCTTATTAAATTTGTCACTCCCCACCATTGCTAAGGACTGTGGTAACTGAATGGAAATGACTTCTCCTTCATTGATGGTTTTGTGCAGTATTGTATTGCTTGTTGACACCGTAATATTTGTCACAAAATTATATCCAGAGATGTACAGCTCAAGCTTTTGAGTACCCTGCCCAGGATTGTGATTTTGCATGAAGGCAGTAACAAAACTCTTCCCCCGGGAACTTAAATGACATGTTCCTGAAAAAAAAGAAGACTCTTAGGGGGGGATAGATCTTGTCATACATTAAACTAGGATACTTCCCCATCTTTATTCTTGTTTCTGGTTGTCAGAAAGTCAAGAATAAAGCCAGGTAGATAAGAACCATTGGCAACTTCAGATATCTAACCCCTAGGTGAAAATGTTACCGTTTTATCACTCGATCACCCGCTTCTCCCCCTTCTACATTTAAAAAAATATATCAATCACATCGACTTTGGTGACAGTGCAACACCTCCCTCTATGCCCATGTGACCTTCAGAAAGGACAAAATGTCACACTATGGCCCCTGAGCATCTTTTACTGATTGGTATCATTGGTTTAAGCCAATATGCACATTTCACCTCTTCCCCTTGGTTTGGATTGTCTTCCCTGTGGATAAATATCCTGTGAATCGTATTTTGAGATAACTCTGAACCATTAAGAACCCCTTTCAGCCACCGTTCTGAAATAGCTGACTGAGGAATTCTGGGAGTTGAAGTCCACACTGTCTTGGGCTATAGTTCTCAAGTTACAATTATCTTTCCCCAAGGATACTTAGCCAGTGAACATAAAGGAATGAATACTTACCCTTAACACAGGTCAGGACACGCGCGCCTTCCCGAAGGGCACAGGTCTCTCCAAGCGGGCAGCTGCTTTCTTTGCACTGGAGGTGGCCTGCTGACTGGCAGGTGCATTTTTTTGTGCAGCCTTCCAAGTAAATGTGCTCGCCAATCTGTTGAGCAAAGTCCCAGAGTCAGTTACAATAAGGAAAGCATTCCCTCCCTCCCTCAGTTCTTCCAATTTTTCAGTTTTTTGAGTTTTGCCCCATTTTATGACATATTTTGTCACAGTTGTTAAGTGAATCACTGCAGTTGTTAAGTTAGTAACCCAGTTGTTAAGTGAATCTGGCTTGCCCGTTTACTTGGCTTGTCAAAAGGTTGCAAAAAGAGACCGTGTGACCCCAGGACACTGCAACCGTCATAAATATGAACCAGTTGTCAAATATCTGAGTCTTGATCACATGACCATGGGGAATGGTCACTAAATGAACTGTTGTAAGTCTGTAGTCTGTCAGGAATCTCTCCTAGTCTCCATCTCATGAGAAATAGCCCCTTTTTGCTCCCAGCCACATCAAGGGAGAGAGAAATTACCTTGAGGTAGGCTCCACGATATGTGCAGCCACACTGCTTCATGGTTACACACTGAGATCCATCAAAGACATAGTCCTCATCACACTGACAGCCTTCAAAGCAGTTCTCTGAACACTGACTTGGACTAGACAAGGCGGCACAGGTGGAATCACAAGTTCTGGTACATGGCTCATACTGGCTGTGGGCCGGACAGGTGAGAGCTGTGGAAAGCAGAAGAAGCAAATAGATTAAAGTCAATGTGGATTGAAGTCCACATCTCCTAAAATTGCCCAAGTGACAAACACTGCACTAATGAAGTGCTAAGGACTAACAATTACATCTTCCAGGGGAGAAGAGTACAATCTAGAGAGGCATGTTGTCTCACTGGAGCCAAAAATCAAAATGTGGCCGAGAACCTAACCAAAACAACTAGGCCCACAAACTACCACCATCCAGACCTTCCGCGCAGCCCTCAAGATCTGGCTCTCCCAGCAGGCCTGGGGATAGGTTTCCAAGTTACCCGCCCGAGTGTTGATTGCTGAACGAAAGTTGTGTTTTATTATTTTTTCTTTGTTCACATTTTGTTTTGTCTTTTGATACTGCACCCCCCTCCCTTGTGATTGTAAGCCGCCCTGAGTCCCCTCAGGGAAAAGGGCGGCCTATAAATTTTAATAAATGAGTTAAAAAAAAAATGAGCTAATCTTCCCTCCTCCTTCACTTGGGGACGAACGACATAACAAAGAACCTGAGTAAAATATTGAGAGATTATAAGCAAGTAGGCAATAAAGTTAAGGATTCTTGGAACAAGTACCCATGTTTTTTCAAAAATAAGACCCAGTCTTGATTTCCTTTGGGCTTCAAAATTAGAACTAGGTCTTATTTTGAGGGAAATGACTTGTTTCTTTGTCCATGTACTTGAAGAGGACATGGGAGGCCCACTTCTTCTGCTTCATCGTGGCAGGGCAGGAGGTCTTGCGGCCAGGACACCACAAGCAACCAGATGGAATGGGCAGCTGGGCAGTTGTGCAGATGCTTAAGAAGGCCTTGTTTTGGGGATAGGGCTTATATTGTGCAGACAAGCAAAAACGATGGTAGGGCTTATTTTTGGGATGTTATTTTGGGGAAAACACAGTAATTGCCGAAACAACTCTGGAATCTCTTTGAATCAGGATGCATCCATGGTTGGTTAAGCACTAGAGGATGTTAGGATTTAAATGGTTGTGAACTGGATAGACTCAGCCATGAATAAGAATAGTAAGGCAAGGCACAGGAAGATAGACGAAGACATTTGAGGCAGAGAGTTGGCTATTTATGGAAAGTAACTTTCTACAAACTTACGGCAGAAGGAAGAGCTTCTCCAGGCTCTAATGTTGGCACCAGTTGCCTGGCAAGCAGCTACATAGGCTTGAAGACTGCGACAAAGGGACTCCTGAGCCTCATTGGTTGTGCAGGCCTCATTCAAACAGTGTTCAAAATATTCTGCAGGGTCCACCAGTGAATGGCAGCCTATGAATGGACCTGTCTTGGATGGGATCATTCCACAGAAGTTCTCAGCTTCATATTTTGTTTTCTGGGCTTTGTTGCAGATGGGACATCTGTCCCCGCAGCCATCAGAAGAAATTACACCATTCACTGGGACCTTCCAAGAAGCCGCAAGTTCTTCTACATTTTCAGTGAGTTTTCCATTAGGTAGCATGAAGTCATCCTTCGTATTCCCATTGAAGTTGCCAGCTAGGCCACGCATATGACCCATGTAAGTACTGGGCACAGAAACCTGAATATATGAAGAAGTATCATAGAGGACTGTGAGGCCAAAGGTTGTATAGATAATGATGTTGTTCCCTTCTTGGGTGATCCAGAATTTCCCATCAGCTGCATTCATTGGCAGGGTATACAACTGCCCATCCACCTGTACCAAGAAAGAATAAAAATTGGGGATAAGTTCTGGTTTTACATGCATAGAATTTAATGCTCATTTCACATTGCTTTTGCATTAAGAAAATCATCAGAAGTAGAAAGCATGCATTTAACTCCCAAATCTCCCTCCCCCCCCACTATTTTTGAAATCCTGAGTCTTCTGAGATTAAGACCAAAACGTCACTGCTGAATGTAAAACTGAGTTTTTCTATTTGACTGTGGTGCATTAAACCCCCTAATAAATTTAATGCACCTGTTTTATTAAAAGAAAACAAACAGACAGAGATTTCTGCTTCCAGTCATTTGGGCGCCATCCCTGCAATATTTCCATGTTCTCTGCAGTTATACAAAGACCAAATAAAATGTCTGTGTGGGTGTGTAGCCCCTATTCTTCAAACAGTTTGCTGGCTCTAGGATTCAAAGCCTTTTCCCCAAATATGATAATAAAAACCCATAAAATAAACTTCCTAGTGATAAGCTCTTTCACCTACCGTGGCCTGCCACTTTAGTCCCCTCTGAAGAGTGATTGTGGAACCATGAATGAAGACCTTCAGATTCCGGATTAGAATTAAAGGACCATCACCAAGCTTCTCATTCTCTATCCACACAGTGAAGTTCTGGAGCTGAGGATTGTGCTGGGTGACTTGAGCTAAGATATAAGTAGAGGAGCCGTATAGTTCAAAATTCCTTCCATCAAAGGAAATGAAATGATGTTCCCCCAATACAATGGTCTTTCCATAGCCTATGGGGTGGCAGCCTTGAACGCCTTTTACAATCTTGCAAACCTCATATTTTCCACAGGATAACTTTTGACATTTTATGGTTGCGTTATCCATGCAGATGCACTTTTTCTGGCAGGAAGTGGTGGGATAAAACTCTTCTCCCAGTTTGTAGTATCGGCCTTGGTCAAAACAGCCACAGTTCGCATTTGAAACACACTGATCCCCACTGCGGATAGATCCAGAGTCACAAAAACATCCTTCCAGGCATGGAACATCACACTTCTGCGGTGAGATGAGGCTCTTGCACGTGGCTGGACAACCACTGCCACAGAGCTCATAGTGGGTGTTAGGTGGGCAAGACATACCTGAAGAACAGAATAAAGAGAATGTTGCTTATCAAATTATCAAAAAGAAGAGGGGGTTAAAGCAGAAGGCAAGATAAGTAAAAATGGATGGAAACTACTTCAACACATCTGGGGGCAAAAAGTTGAGGAAGGCTACTGTGATATAAATGGGGTCTTCATCAAATGACTCTCCCATTTCTATTACTGGATTTAGGCTTTATTTCATCTCTTATGCCAGCTATTTTGTTTCTCCGAAAATAAGACATTCCCGAAAATATTGCAAAACAGCAGCAGTCATGAGGTGACCATACTCACTGCCTCCTGCACCTCAAAAATAATAAGACCTCCCCAAAAATAAGGCCAAGTGCTTATTTCAAGGGGGGGGGTCAAAAGAAAACAAGACCCTGTCTTATTTTGGAGAAAACACCGTAAACTTTGAATGCAGGAGAGAAGACTTACTGCAGAAGGATGGTGATCTCCACTCCTCAACTTGGATGCCTTGAGCTTGACATGCTGTCATGTAGGAGCTGATGGCAATACAGAGGGCCTCATGGTGACCTTGATATGCGCAGGTATCATAGACACAATCATCAAGATAAGACTGAGGATCAATGGCATCATGGCATTGCCTGAAAGGCCCACTCTTTCTTGTAAGAATCCCACAGTAGGATGGACCTTGGTAGGTTTGTTTATCAGCATCACTGCACACTGGGCAATTTTCGGTGCATCCAGAAGAGCAGCCAGGAATATCTTTCACCTTCCAGCTGTTTGCAAATTGATTTTCATCCTCTGCTTGGTTTCCATCTTTCATGAGAAAGTCATCATTTTGATCTTCATTGGCATTACCACAAAGGCCACAGAGTGCATTGGCATAAGAGTCGGGAACGATGACCCTGGCATAGCTGTACCAGTCAAAGCTGACACGCAGATCAAAGTCTGTCTTGATGAAGCCATGAACTCCACTCTGGTAGATGCTCAGTTTATTTTCATAGGAAAAGGGTAGTTCCACAAACTTGCCATTGACCTGAATTAAAATAAAGAAAAAAATAGTCAAGGCATTAACAATTATTTCAAACTAAAGAGTAGATTTGGTCTTATTAGATTTCAGACTCATCATCTCCCCTATTCCACTCGATGGGCTGTTTGACAAATAAGCAAAGTAAGAATTCTATCACTATTTAATAACAATAAATTTAGACATAGAAAAAAAAAACAAATGCAAAAGATGTAATTTAAATTTGGCCCTAGAAGATGAAACAATATAACAAATAAAATAAGTTGTAAAAATTACACAAAACAATTAAAAAGCTAGCTTGATAACTAAAATAATTTCTACTTCTCGTGAAATTCTCTATGCCGAAGAACAAATTCTGTATACATTTCTAAATACTATAGATCCTAAATAGATATTTTTATGATATCAAATAAGTGACTGACATCCTTCCCATTAAACCAATATCCATTTGGAAACTGGCTGAAAAACAGTAGGGAGGTCTTGCCTTTAATATCTTCACTAAGAAATAAGAAACAAAGTACTCTATATATATATAGTATCACCTCCCTAAACCAGAAGCCAGCAATCTTTTTAGACTGAGTTTTGGGGTTGTTCCATGAAAGCATATGCAATTTTGCTTTTCTCATGAAAATTCTTGTGTGAGACTAATAAGTCTTGAAAAGGATTTCGTGGGATTCCACCTTGCAGAAGATTATTTTGCTATTATATTGGAGGAAATAAATTAAGCATGATAACATTATGGCCTGTGCAAGTCCCATATATCTGACCCCTTAAATCTGCAACTATAATCCCATCCTGGTTTGAATCGTAGCTAAACCTCCATACAAGAACTAAGAAACATTGAGAACTTAACACCTATGAAGCTCTTATGCCTGAGAACCTGAAACTTGCAATGACTCTTTTTTTGTTTATTAATAGGATATTTGAACACCCCCTTGGATTAGTTTACATGCCTGGATCTTTTCGGGAAACTCTTGGCTCATACTGATGGTAAAGTTGTAGATTTCCAGGGTCACCACTTTGGTGTAGGACACTGCCTTGTTGCCTCGGTGGTTATTCTCCACGGTGACCAAAAATGGGGTCAGAGAAGGATCCTGGGAGCAGAGCCCGGCCATTTGGTAAATGCAGGTTCCCATGAAATCATATTTTTTCCCATCGAATGTTGTATAGTGAGGCTCTCCGGTTCCTATGCAGGTCTTGTATCTGACAGCATGGCATCCCTGGACACCATTGACCACGCTGCATTTTCTCTTGCCCTTGCAAGAAGACTTTCGGCATACAGCCTTGCCTAATTTGGTAAAAGAAAGTCCTTTTAAAGCTTTGGGAAGAGAGGAAAGCATCTTTATGTAGGAAACTCTGCATTGTGGGAGGAGAGTTGTGTTAGTTCATGAGAGGGGAAAAAATCAGATGGAACCTATTTTATTAAAAGGCAGAAGCCTTTGTGAGCTGCACACCCTTCATCAGATGCAAAGAGCCACAAAAGCCAACACCTTGTAATAAAATTGGTTGGTTGGATAAGATGCTACTGGACTGCACTTGTTCAGCTTAATTACTGAAAAATGATGAATAAGCAGTGGAAAAGTAATACAGGAATGGGTGGAAGGAAGAAAAATACTTTTACACTTAGTGTTTCTTAACCTTGGCAGTTTGAAGATGTGTGGACTTCAACTCCCAGAATTCCCCAGCAAGCCAAGTCCACACATCTTCAAACCGCCAAAGTTGAGTAACATTGTCTTACCCACATAGCAAGAGAAGAAAAAGTTAGTACTTTCCATTTATTCCCCTATCTCTTATTTGCCAATTAATAAAACATTATTTACAGAGTACAGGGAACTCGAGATCAGTCATCAAGATGGACCCAGGACCATAAACCTTGCTTTTGTATGTCACAGTGCCTTTCAGGGGGATTGTCACTTTTGTGAGAACCTCATGGGCTATGATAGCAAATTCTTTTATGCCATTTCCTGTGGGGGTGACCACATAATATAACTGTCCCAGCTGGTGGATGGGATAGGTGATTGTTCCCTCACTTGTAAAAGGCAAGTAATTGTAGGAGATGACAGAAATGTCTTGGTCAGCTTCGATCAGCACCACCTTATTAAATTTGTCACTCCCCACCATTGCTAAGGACTGTAGTAATTGAATGGAAATGACTTCTCCTTCATTGATGGTTTTGTGCAGTATTGTATTGCTTGTTGACACTGTAATATTTGTCACAAAATTATATCCAGAGATGTACAGCTCAAGCTTTTGAGTACCCTGCCCAGGATTGTGATTTTGCATGAAGGCAGTAACAAAACTCTTCCCCCGGAACTTAAATGACATGTTCCTGAAAAAAAAGAAGACTCTTAGGGGGGGATAGATCTTGTCATACATTAAATTAGGATACTTCCCCATCTTTATTCTTGTTTCTGGTTGTCAGAAAGACAAGAATAAATCCAGGTAGATAAGAACCATTGGTTCCGTTACCGTTTTATCACTCCATCACCCGCTTCTCCCCCTTCTACATTTAAAAAAATATATCAATCACATCGACTTTGGTGACAGTGCAACACCTCCCGTTATGCCCATGTGACCTTCAGAAAGGACAAAATGTCACACTATGGCCCCTGAGCATCTTTTACTCATTGGTATCATTGGTTTAAGACAATATGCACATTTCACCTTTTTCCCTTTGTTTGGTTTGGCTTCCCTGTGGATAAATATTCTGAGAATCCTTAACACAGGTCAGGACTCCTTCTTGAAGGCGGCAGGTTTCATCAGCAGCACAAGAGTGGGCCTCACATAGGAGCCCTTTACCAGGGACACAAGTACATTTTTCCTGGCAGGTATTCAGCAGAAAAGTCTCATGGGGCTGGTAGGAAGAAACAGAGATTTTCGGAATTACAATATAGACATATATTGAATTTGGGATATAAACTTTATTTAATTATATTATTTATTTGAATTTATTGAATGGCATGGTGGCCTAGAGGTGGAGTTCTTTCCTCATAGTCAGGAGGCTCTGAGTTCAATTCTAGGTAGCAGCAGATATTCCTCCCTTATTTTCTTATTATTATTTTCTTTGAATTCTTTTAGCTTTTAAAAAGGGGACATTTTTGCGAAATGTCATAACAGAAAAAATGTGTCTGATTTTCTAATTTCCCAATAAATTCCTTTAGATGCTGTCAATTTAGAAGAAATATTCAGGGAAATAATCACCAGTAGGTACGTATATCAAGAAAATAATACTTTAGATACTTCTTCAGAATTTGACATAACCATTTCTGGTTTTAAGCTACTCAGAATGCTTTAAAACCTCAGCCACATAACATAATACTGAAAATACTTCTTTTGTGAAAGAACAAACTGAACTTGTGAACAGACTGTTTTTTTTAGTTCATCACTAACAAAAATCAGAAAATTGAGCATGAAAAACCATAGGTTTCCACATACAGGGTGGGACATAACCTTTTCCTAGGGGGTCACAGCAACACTTGTAATAACAACACAAATAATTCATACACCATTCGAAAGCCCATCAAAAACTGAATTTATTAACACGATTTAATAGTCAGTATGACCACCATTAGCCCTTCAAACAGCATTCAAACGAGGTGGATAAGAACACAACAAATCTTCAAACAGTTCCGTTCGATTTTCCAGATTTTTCAACACAGTTTCCAAATTCATTCTCAAAGTTTCAACCGAAACAAATTTAACATTTAATAGCTCATTCAATTCAGTTTTTTATGGGCTTTAAAATGAGGTGTCGATATTCGGTTGAAACTTTGAGAATGAATTTGGAAACTGTGTTGAAAAATCTGGAAAATCGAACGGAACTGTTTGAAGATTTGTTGTGTTCTTATCCACCTCGTTTGAATGCTGTTTGAAGGGCTAATGGTGGTCATACTGACTATTAAATCGTGTCAATAAACTCAGTTTTTGATGGGCTTTCGAATGGTGTATGAATTATTTGTGTTGTTATTACAAGTGTTGCTGTGACCCCCTAGGAAAAGGTTATGCCCCGCCCTGTACATGCACATATATCTCTTGTGTTGGATGAAGGTAGCCTGCATGTAGTCCTCGACTTAAAACCATTTGCTTAGTGATTATTCAAATATACAACAGCATTAGAAGAAAAAGGGACTCCCAACCTGTTTTCAAACTTATGACTGTTGCAGCATATTCATAATTGCGGCATCCCCATTGTCACATGATCAAAATTTGTGCCCTTAGCAACTGGTATAAAAAAGCATTCTCCCTTGATTATCATTTGTAACCTTCCCAGCTGGCAGCTGACAAAGAAAGTCAATGGGGGAAGCCAAATTTTCCTAGTGATGCCATGCTTCACTTAACCAATGTGGCGAAAGAGGTTGCAAAATAGGCACGTCCCATAACAACTGTCATCACTGAGCAGCAGAAATTGTGTTTGTAAGGTGAAGACTATCTATATATTTGCTAACCTTATAGTCGTGTCCATCTTCGGAACAGCCACAGGTTTCCACAGAAACACAGGAAAGGCCATCAAAGAAGAAACCGGCATCGCACTGGCATCCTTTTGCACAGGTGTCCGGGCATGGATCAGGGTTATTGATCTTGGCACAACTAGTGGGGCACAGGTTGGCACAGACCCGGTAGTGGCGATTGACTGGGCAGCTTGGAACTACATTGGAAAATATAAATATTGATACGGTACATATTAGTTAACAATTCTTGGGTGTTACTCAAGGCAGAGGAAAATGGAATGAAGTGGACGTAGCTACCCATTGAATGTACTGCTCAGATGCTCCATAGGATTCCCTTTAAGGATCTGAGATACACTTTATATTTTTATTACAAAGTGTTTTTTTGCACTGAGATTTCAATATCAGTTTTCAATGTCAGCAGACATGAGCTTTGTCCCGCCTTAGGAGCAGCTCTGGACCTATGAGCTGAGCTGGCTTTGAAAGCTGAGTTGATTTATGGTTGGAAACACCCTCACACTTTCCAATCAGTCATTCCAGTTCTCAGCAAGAAACCCCACATAGTGTTATGTACTTCATATGAATGGCAACAGGAGAGCCTTTAGTGATTTATCTCATGCACTTTTTTAGTAGACTAAAAGTTAAAAAATTTTCATTACTTCAGGATCTGGGGGGAATGGGATCAGAGTATTCATGTGAAGCAATGGTCCCTGCATTGTCACAATAGCCAGAGGGAAGGGGTGGAATGGGTGAGAGGGATCATTGAGAAGAGAAGCTTGCAGGCGGAATTATAGACCCCAAAGTGATCCCTGATAAAGATGAACCACCTGTGTTTCCATTCAAATCTAATAACAACATAAACAGCTCCATCAATTTATGAGGATACTTACCTGAAGTACAAAGAGCAGCAGTGCCGTAGCCTTTATCTTTACCACCTCCAAAGAGAAAAAGTCCAAATGGAGCGTCTGCGTGTTCCACTGACAGGGCATGATCTGTTATCTCCACGTCTTCTTTAGCCCATGAATAATTGGTGCCTGGGATCTGTGACCACCGGATCGTCCTGCCTTCCATTGTGATCCTACCAGATTCTGAGGATTTCGCTATAATCATGGCATGATTTGTGAAGTTTTTCATTCCATAAATGCGGTATGAATTGCAATAGCATATTATGGCAGGGATGTTCATGAGGAAAGGGTCATAGGAATGGACTCCTCTTTTGGTACCAGTGAAAAAAAACAAGACTTGGATTCTAGCATCAGCAGAGATAAAAATTGGTTGAGAGGCCGGGATCTTAAGTTGAACCACTTCTCCAGCCACCAGAGTACGAGATCCTTTCTTGGAGCTGGATTGATATTTGAGTAAAGTGTTCTCTGCAGAAACAATATATGCAATATCAAATTTTGTCTGGAAAGGAGCAGGAGGGACGATGAAGGTAGTTCCCCAGCTCTGAACTGGCAGAAGCTGCTGAACAACATGATCACAAGTTGTGAACTTGGAAACACACTTATGTCCACTCAAGACAGCCACAGATTTGGTTGATTCAATCCTGGTGCCTGATAAATCTTCTGTGCTTTGCAGCTGAATTGCTTCAAAGGCCTCAAGGTCAGTCATCAAGATGGACCCAGGACCATAAACCTTTCTTTTGTATGTCACAGTGCCTTTCAGGTGGATGATCACTTTTGTGAGAACCTCATGGGCTATGATAGCAAATTCTTTTGTGCCTTTTCCTATGGGAGTGACCACATAATATAACTGTCCCAGCTGGTGGATGGGATAGGTGATTGTTCCCTCACTTGTCAAAGGCAAGTAGTTGTAGGAGATGACAGAAATGTCTTGGTCAGCTTCGATCAGCATCGCCTTTTTAAATTTGCCACTCCCCACCATTTCTAAGGACTGTGGTAATGGAATGGAAATGACTTCTCCTTCATTGATGGTTTTGTGTAGTATTGTAGTGCTTGTTGACACTGTAATATTTGTCATAAAATTATATCCAGAGATGTACAGCTCAAGCTTTTGAGTAGGTTGTCCAGACCTGTGATTTTGCATGAAGGCAGTAACAAAACTCTTCCCCCAGGAACTTAAATGACAACTTCCTGGGGAAAAAAAAAGAAGGACTCGTAGGAGAGGATAATACCTTTGTATTAAATTAGGTTACTTTCCTCTTTGGATTCGGGTCTGTTAAACTTACCATTTCTATGTGACCACCTCAGATGACCGACTGATCCTAACAACTTGAGGATGATAGATAAAGACTTATCATTAAAATTCAGCTTAAGTAAAGTTTAATCATAATTACCACATGAGCATAGCCTATTTTTGGAAACTGGTATAATAAAAACGGTTTGCTTTTGCAGAACAATTTATCAAGTCTTCCTCCCATCCACTGCTCTAAAGCATCCTGGTGGTTCTTTAAAGGAGCAAGTATTATTTTAAAAAAATACATTTTTGGTCTGAATGGACTGCATAGTTGGACAGCAGTTTTTCTGAGTTCTCACAAGGAAGAAGTAAACTTCAGATCGCTCTTCACAGTGCTGTGATTTCTAAATGGATCAACAAATTTAAACCTGATTATTTTTTTTAATGAAACTCTGAATTGAAAATGAGGGCCACTCGATATAAAATTTGTAATCCATTCTGTTTGTGTGTGTCTGCGTGTGTGCGCATGCGCGCATGCGTATGTATCTATGTATGGGATGCAGGGGTTCAGTGGCTAATACGCTGAGCTTGTCAATCAGAACAGTCATCAGTTTGGCAGTTTGAATCCCTAGTGCTGCATAACAGAGTGAGCTCCCATTACTTGTCCCAGCTTCTGCAACCTAGCAGTTCGAAAGCAGATAAAAATGCAAGTAGAAAAGTAGGAACCACCTTGAGGGGAAGGTAACAAAGTTCTGTGCACCTACAGCATTTAGTCATGCAGGACACATGACCACGGAGAGACATCTTTTGACAGTGCTTTGAAACAGAGATGAGCACTGCCCCCTAGTGTCAGAAACAACTAGAACATATGTCCGCGGCGGATGTTGGGGTCCCTGGACATCCGTCGACAAGTGGGCTACAAGTGGACCAGCCAACAAAATGACAAAAATATAGTGCAGATGAAAATCGTGCCATAATGGCCTGTTACTACAACTCAGAGCCAGAAAAAAGAGGCTATTTAAAGCGAATGTATGAATTATGGAAACAACAATATCCAGATTCAAATGTTAGTGAACAACGACTAGCAGATCAAAGGCGATTTATTATATGGAATAAAGTGTTTAGTGAAGTTGAACATGAGGAAATTCAGGCAAATTGCAAAACCCAAAAAACAATATCACAAGCGGAAATAACTGATATTCAAGAAACAACTAAAGACATTATAGTAGAACTCCCAGAAGAAGCTCTCGGGGAGGAAATAACATCACCACCACTAGAACCAGTTATCACTGAACCAACTGATGAACTAACTCAAAAACAAAAAGAATTGAAGGATAAGATCATGGAGCATTTTCTGCTTAATGAGGAAAGGCAACGTTTACCATCACTAAAAACTGTGCCTAAGAAAATTTTGGCCCCTATCATGAAAATGGTTAATGCAGTGTTTTCAACAATTGAACCGGGATCCATCTTGGAAACAAACCAGTTAATGTACAGCGCAGCTGTAATAGTCACTAATGAACTAGGCATTAAAATTAAAGTACCTAGTCACACAACAGAAAAAGCATCAAAGCCAAAGTGAAAAATCCGTTTAGAACAAAAAGTCAAAAAATTAAGGGCAGATGCTAGTAACTGAAAGAACATGCATGAGCAACGGCTTAAAAACAACAAAATCATAGATAGGCTAATCAGAAGATATAGATTGGATACAAGAAACATCAATGAAGCTGTAGAGATTGTAAAACAGCAGATAACAGCAACAGCTAGAAAAATTGAAAGATATGAGGCACGAATCATCCAATATTAACAAAATCAGCAATTTCGATCAGACCAACGGCATTTTTATCAAAGTCTTAATGTGAATGGTGACACCAAAAGTGAAAAACCAGAAAAACAGGCCACAGTTGAATTCTGGAAAGAATTGTGGGAAAATGCAAAGGACTACAACAAGGAAGCAAAGTGGATACATGACTTTGAGAAAAGCATTGGCAACAAACACATGCAAGTATTAGAAATAACAACTGAGATGGTCAAAAATCGAGTTAAAAAGGTAAAGAATTGGACATCACCTGGAAAGGACCAATTAGATGGTTTCTGGCTCAAATATCTGACCAGTTTACATGCAATATTGGCCAGGCAACTGAATGAAATTTTACAAAAGGGCCAAATTGATGAATGGTTGACAACTGGAAAAACATACTTGATTCAGAAAGATGCAACTAAAGGAACAACACCTGAAAACTACAGACAAAACTACAGACATGCTTGCCAACAACCTTCAAATTACTCACAGGCATTATTGCAGATAACATGATGGATTATTTGGAAACAAACAACATCTTGCCAGTAGAGCAAAAAGGCAACAAAAGAAGGAGCAGGGGCACAAAAGATCAGCTTCTAATTGATAAAATGATATTAGAAAATTGTAAGAACAGAAAAATGAACTTGAATATGGTCTGGATTGATTACAAAAAGGCATTTGACTCACTGCCACATAGTTGGATGATAAAATGCTTAGAAACAACTGGCATTAGCAAAAATATTACATCCTTTACTGAAAAGGCGATGAAACAATGGAGAACTGAGTTGGCAGTAGGGAGGCAGGGCCAAGGCTGGGCCTGACGTAGAGATCTGGGCCTTAACTTCAATTCTATTGTCTATGGAGATTCTCAATTATCCAGGTCATGGTTGTCCCAAATGTGTGTTCCAAAGGCAACTGGACTTAATTTTTTTCCTTGAAAACATTTCACTTCTCATCCAAGAAGCTTCTTCCGTTCTGACTGAAGGTTGCGGAATAGAAAGATTTATGGTGTTTGTAGTTATCTGGATGTTACATTTTCAAGGAGAAAAAAAAACCCCAAGAATGTTGGCTTTTTAAAAGCACCTTTGGCTCTAGTACCCCTCAAAAAAGGCTGCCTTAGGGAACAGCGCAATTTTCCATGCTGCTAGGGCTCCCCAGGAGCTTACCTGAGGGGAAAGGTGAGCACATTGTTTACCTTTAGGTGGTGTTTTCTCTCTTTGGAGAGGCCTCTGCGGCCTAACAGAACCTGCTCCAGGACTCACCAGGCCTTCATTCTCAAAGTGGCTTTGGCGAAGGCTCTGCAGCCTTCAAAACCACCCAAAAGCACACCCCGTTCAGAGACTCTCCATTCACCCTCCATTCTCACTTCCACAGCCTCTAAAACCCCTGCGACAAAGGGGCACGCTTGGAGGTTGCGAACTGGTGTGTCACCCAAAATGTCACGATGTGTCCCTTTTGACACGTGTGGGAAGCCCCCCTCCTAGAAGAATGAGATATTTTGGGAAATATTAAAAAGAGGCAGAATATTTCATTTCCCTAAATGAGAAATAGAGAAACATGCACTTAAAAGTGCTGGCTTCCTTGTTTTTTTCCCCATCTTGTTTAAAAAACACAATTAATCGTAGATCCTGCCTTCCTTGGGGTTTTAGTCCTGTCTTGAATGGATTACCAAACCTGCATTTTTAAAAAGGTGGCCTCCTCAGTTTCCGGGAGGTGGGTGGGAAGACTGAGTCTCCTTTCTGGATTTTAAGAGGACGTTTCTCTATTTCTCATTTAGGGAAGTATAATATTCTGCCTTTTTAATACTTCCCAAAATATTTCATTCTTCTAAGAGGGGGGCTTCCCCCATCAGAGGTTCACCATCACTGTGCTCGAGGGAGAGTAACTTTAAAACGATCTTGAGGAGAAATAGTTCCAAGCTCAGCATTCCCTCCATGGGTGGGCAAATACAGAGACACCCCAAAATTCCTTCCATGCATTTGAAACAACAGAAATATACATCAAACAGTCCAGTTTACTCACCATCGATTTGGGCCAAACCTGCCAAAAGGAGGAGAAGTCTTCTCAGTGCCATACCTACAAAAGGAGAAGAGATTAAGGATTTTTTTTCTCCCTGCACCGACACATCCTGCACCCCCAGATCCACTGGGGAAACAAAGCCCAGCTGTCACCATGCAGACATCATTAATGTAACTGGCATGAAATTTTAAAGGTGAAACGATGATAATTAGTTTGTGTGCATAGCAAAACCGCCTTGCAGCCTGACGCTCGGACACCCATGGAAGATCAGAGAAAATCAAAGTGGTCATTAAGAAATGGCACAAATTTGATAGCAGATCAATAATCAGTCAGTGATATTTAAAGCCACCCCAAAAATATTCTTTATTTTTTGAATATTTGGTTCAATATGATGACACTGGTATCAATGGGAGGGCAACACAAGGGATGTTAGAAGTTTCTGGAAGGGAAAAGGGTTACATATAGTGTGTTATTAGGCGCCCCCTTGAGGGTGTTAGGCAAATCAACCCAGAGATTAAAAAGCCCGCCAAAAGTTAAGGTAGCTGGTGAGGTAAATTTAACCAGCCAATCAGAAATGCCGATGTAATATATGAATTGCATACAATGCCTGTTGTGAGGAGATTTGGTGCGCTTGCTTTAAGGCATTAGTTCTGACCAGAAATAATTTTTTTGAAATGTTCCCGCACATCTTTGTGTGATTATTTGGTATAATTCACACTATATGAAATACATGACCCAACTTTGGTCAGAGCCAATAAATATATGAAAATGCCTCAGTGTTGCAGCCTATAGTTTTGTTTTGTTTTTGCTATATTTTTTTTATTGTTTTTTTTTTTTTATAAATTATTTTTATTTTTTATTACATAGGCAACAATGGGAAAGGGAGAGGATGAAGAAAAAAAAATGGGGGGGGGGGGAGGGAAAACCCATCTTCACAAACAATATGTCGTTTAATCACAGGTGCATCCCTACTAAGTTTATACATCCCGTATCTCTCTATTGTATATTTAATAAGCACCACAATAAGCTAGGGTTTAAAAAACAAAAAACAACAAAATAAAACAAGGGAGAGAGGAAGAAAAAAAAAGGGTGGGGGAAGGGGGGGAGGCCAAAAAGGACAAAAAAAAAAGTTCAAGAAGAAAAGGGGAAAAGAAAAAAAAGGGTGGGGGGAGGGGGGAAGGCCAAAAAGGACAAAAAAGGTCCAAAAAGGAAGGGGGGGGAAAAAACAAAAAAAACAAAAACAAAAAAAGAAAAAAACCATCATCACATGCAGCATGTCATTTGATTACGGTTGTTTTAACATCTACATCTTCAAATAATGTTTACCATCTCAGATATTTCCTCTAATGTAACTAAAGGTCTCATTTTCCTTCTACCATATATATTCAGTTAACATTAGCATTGTTTTCCCCCAGAGAATATACTTCTATTCATTGTTAACCTTGCATTTCATACCTTCAAACAGAGATCTTATTCCTTCATTGTTCAACAAGGCATCGCTGCCTATATATACCAGTTTTCATTTGTTCCCCTACTAGAATTGCCTTATCAGCAGCGAAATATCATTATAATAAATTCTTAACCTTATACATTATATCACCAGACCTTATATTAGTACTTCCTTATATCATTGTTGAATTATTTCACAGCATAATTATATCATCATTTACTTTTTCCAATTAAGGCATAAGTATATCATTTTTCATTTCCAAAATTTTGTTCTTTTTCCCTTAGCCATTGATAAAACAAGTCCCATATCTTATAAAATTGTTCATCCTCTTGCTCTCTAATTTCAAATGTCAATTTACTCATTTCGGCACAGTCCATTATTTTTCGAATGATTTCTTCCTCTTTTGGTATTGTTTCATTTTTCCAGTTTTTTGCAAATACAATTCTGGCTGCTGTTACAACATTTACAATCAAATATTTTAAGTCTTTGTTGTAGGTTTCTGGTAAAATTCCCAATAAAAAGACCTCTGGTTTAAAGTCTATTTGTTTATGTATCATTTTCTCCAACCACATGTGGATTTTAGTCCAGTATCTTTTGGCTTCAGTGCAAGTCCACCACATGTGGTAGTATAAGCCAGGTATCTGGTGACATTTCCAACACTTTTCTGATTTATTCTTAAACATTCTTGCGATTCTGGTCGGGGGTAGATGCCACCTATAAAACATCTTATACAAGTTTTCTCTATATGCAGTAGACATTGTCATTTTGTAATTTTGAGACCACAATTTCTGCCAATTCTCTAAATCAATCCCATACTTAAAATTTTTCCCCCAAGCAATCATAGTTTCTTTAACTTGTTCTTCATGCAATTTAAACTCCAATAAATATCCATATAGTTGCAGCCTATAGTTAAGGGACTAGTCCTCGTGAGACTTTTGAGAGAATCTGAATCTGAATAAGTTTGGGTGAAGTAAGGGAAAGTAAACATATCTCTCAAATGGTCATTTTTAAAGTGACAGTATAAGCAATTATGATATTAGCAATAATTGTCGAGAGGGATCTTGGAGTCATAGCAGACAATCACTTAAATATGAGCACATAGTGTGCTGCAGTTGCCAAAAATGCCAACATGACTTCAGCAACAGTGGTCAACACCTGAAATTCTCTACCTGACTCCATTGTTACATTATCTAACCCCCACAGCTTCAACCTTAAACTGTCTAGTGTGGACCTCACCCCATTCCTAAGAGGTCAGTAAAAGGAGGCGTACATAAGCGCATCATTGCGCCTATCGTCCCTGTCCTACCGTCCTCATTTACTTGCACTCATTCCTTCTTCGTGCCCATGTTTATACTTATACCTGTTATCTAGTACATGTTCAACAAATTTAAAAAATAAAAAAGCCAACCCAGTCCAAGGCTGCATGAACAGAGAGATAGAAAATCTTTCAGCATGTGCACATTCTTTTGGGGAAAAAAAATATCTCAGATTATTGTCAGATTTCCAGGGAATTTATCTGCTACAGAGTTTTCCCCAGCTTGGTATCTGCAATCTATAATGGGATAGAAATCCCATCCATTAGGGGAATTTTGGAAGAGGTGCTCCCAGAAGAAGAGCCTGTATTACATAATCTTCAGGAGATAACAGGATGACAGAGTTGGAAGCGACCTTGGAGGTCTTCTAGTCCAACCCCCTGCTCGAGCAGGAGACCCTACCCCCATGATGGCGAACCTATTGCCAATGGCCACAGGTGGCATGCAGAATCCTCTGCAGGCACGCCAGTGGTCACCCCAGTCCAGCTCCACCATGCATAACTTTGGGTCTCTGGGGCGCATGCGCTGTGGGCACTCACATTGCATTTTTGGGCCTCGTGTGGTCCCCTGTGCCCCATTTTGGCCCTGGAAGGACTCCTGCACCAACCTGGAAGCCAAAAATGGGTAAGGGAGCACAGGGGGTCATGCGGGGGTGGTGGAGCATGGGGGGAAGGTCACACTGCATTAACAAAAAGGTTAGCCAGCCCTGCCCTATACCATTCCAGACAAGCGGCTGTCCAGTCTTTTCTTAAAACCATTAAAGCCCCCACAACTTCTGAAGGCAAGCAATCCCACGGATTAATTTTTTCTAACCGTCAGGAAATTCCATCCTTCCGAAGTCGGTAAAACAAGGACCCAAATTGTTGGGAACAATAGGCTGACTCTATAAATTGCTTAGAGGGGGCTGTAAAGCACTGCAAAGCGGTATATAAGTCCGAGCGCTATTGCTATTTAGGCAATACCTACAAGGACTCCACCTTCCCATATTTATTTCGCAAAACGTTAGAGTACCCCACTTACCTGTGGATGAGAGCCTCTATCCCAGTGCCACCTTTGCAGGCTTGCAGGCGTGGCATGGTGTGGGGGGCATGGTATGGCTCAGTGGGCATGGTTCAGTGGGCGTGTCTCAGTGGACATGGCAGCAGAAGGATATTGTTAGATCCCCATTTCCTCCCAATCAACTGGGACTCGGGAGGAAGAGAATAGATGGGGTTTGGCCAGTCAGAGGTGGTATTTACCAGTTCTCCGAACTACTCAAAATTTCCGCTACCAGTTCTGCAGAACTGATCAGAACCTGCTGAATACCACCTCTAAAAAACACCCAAGATGGACAGATAATATTATTTCTTACGGTACCTGGTGTGTAAATTTCCATTCAAAACTCTTTTTGGATTGCCTTAATCTTTAAATTTTAAAATTTAAAAAATCCACATCATATGAATTATTCAATTAGCATTCTGGAACATATTTATTTTATTTGTCTTTTTTTTAAAAAAAATCTAAATGCAATTCCTTCACATCGCAGCTGGATTCCAAACACAGTGTCTATTTGCAGTTTTCATAATTTGAGTTGCAGTTTGCATGACAACCTGCAATTTGTTTGTATTGTATTTTTATTGTATTTTATTATTTGTATGCCTTCTCCGGGAGGACTCAGAGCAGCGAACAATTCAAGGGGGAAAAAAGAGGGAACATAAAAAGACAAAATACAAATAATAAAAGTAGACAACAGTCGCACAACCATACATGTCGAGAGGGGAAGGAACTCATCACCCCCAGGCCTCCTGGCAAAGCCAGGTTTTGACGGCTTTTCGGAAGGCCTGGAGAGAGGTGAGGGTCCGAATCCCTGCGGGGAGTTCATTCCAGAGGGCCGGAGCTGCCACAGAGAAGGCCCTCTCCCAGGTAATAGCCAGGTGGCATTGGCTGGTAGATGGCACCCGGAGGAGGCCAACCCTGTGAGATCTAATGGGTCTGTGGGAGGTAATTGGCAGCAGGCGGTCTTTCAAGTACCCAGATCCAATACCATGAAGGGCTTTATAAGGTACGACTAGCACCTTGAAGCGCATCCGGAGACTGATCGGTAACCAGTGCAGCTCGCGGAGGATAGGTGTAACGTGGGTGTACCGAGGTGCACCCACAATCGCTCGCGCAGCTGCGTTCTGGACGAGTTGAAGTCTCCGAATACTCTTCAAGGGCTGCCCCATGTAGAGCGCATTGCAGTAGTCCAGTCTTGAGGTCACGAGGACGTGAGTGACTGTTGTGAGCGCCTCCCGGTCCAGGTAGGGATGCAACTAGTGTACCAGGCGAACCTGGGCAAATGCCCCCCTGGTCACAGCCGACAAATGGTGTTCTAAAGTCAGCTGTGGATCCAGGAGGACCCCAGCCCTGTCTGAGGGGCGTAGATTTTCACCCCCCAGCCTGAGTGATGGAATATTGACCAAGTTTTTGGGAGGGAAACACAACAGCCACTCGGTCTTGTCTGGATTGAGTACAAGCTTGTTAACCCCCATCCAGACCCTAACAGCCTCCAGGTACTGGCACATCATGTCAATCGCTTCACTGAGTTGGCACGGGGCGGACAGATACAACTGTGTATCGTCCGCATATTGATGGTGTTTTATCCCGTGCCGTCGAATGATCTCACCCAGTGGCTTCATGTAGATATTAAATAGCAGGGGGGACAGGACCGAACCCTGAGGAACCCCGTATTTCAGGGGCCTAGAGGTCGACCTCTCCTCCCCAACTAACACCGACTGCGACCTGTCCGAGAGGTAGGAGGAGAACCACTGAAAAACGGTGGCTCCCACCCCCACCTCTCGCAACCGTCGCAGAAGGATACCATGGTCGATGGTATCGAAGGCCGCTGAGAGGTCAAGGAGCACTAGGATAGAGGAATTACCGCCATCCCTGGCTCTCCAGAGATCATCGGTCAGTGCGACCAAAGCGGTTTCCGTGCTGTAGCCAGGCCTGAAACCAGACTGAAAGGAGTCTAGATAATCGGCTTCATCCAAGGACCGCCGGAGTTGCGAGGCCACCACTTTCTCAACAACCTTCCCAATGAAGGGGAGGTTGGAGACTGGACGGTAGTTGTTCAAACTGGCTGGGTCCAGTGATGGCTTCTTCAGGAGGGGTCTCACCTCCGCTACCTTCAATGCCGGTGGAAAGAAACCCTCCCAAAGAGAGGCATTCACCATCGCCTGGATCCAGCCCCGCGTCACCTCCCTGCTGTTCGCGACCAGCCAGGAGGGGCACGGGTCCAGTACACATGTGGAGGCACTCACCGCTCCCATGGCTTACCGCTCCCATGGTTTGAAGCAGCTTCAAGCACACTTACTTGGAAGAAAGTTTTTCTGAAAAAAGTGGAATCTTACACTTTTGGAAACACATTGCTATGTTCTGGTGGCGTAGAGGTGGCGCTCTCATCTCACAATCAGGAGGCTCTGAGCTCAATCCCAGAAAGCAGCAGATGTTTCTCTCTCTGGATGAGGAAATACCGGCTGTGACCTCTGCATAGGCATCAGGAAGGGCCTCCAGCTAATAAATGCTCAACTCCATTTAGTCGCCCCAATTGCACCCCGATGCAAGGGATTACCGCAGGGGTGTCAAACTCAATTTCATTGAGGGCTACATCAGGGCTGTGGTTGACCTCAGGGACTGGGTGGGTGTGGCCAGCTTGACACCACTCCCTAAACTGCTGGCATGTTTCCTTTTCACACTGGATAGACCGGGCTGAAGCCATGCTGGCTCGATGTTTCCTCTTTGCACTGAATAGACCAGGCTGAAGCAACACGGGTAGACCAGGCTAAAGTGATGCAGGCCGGCTCCTTACATTTTCCAGGATGGGGCCACAGCAGGGGTGGGTTCCTGCCAGCTCTAACCTGCTCTATAGAAGAGGTTCCACAAATCGACAGTGCTGTTTAGAACCGATTCCAGCTCCCTCCCCCCATCCGCCCACACATCATCAAGATGAAGAGCGAGAGGAGGAATTCTGGGAGTTGAAGTCCACAGGTATTAAAGCTGTCAAGTTTGAACACCCCTGGGATTTTTTCCTAAAGGATTAGGGGTGCAAGGATCTTGTAACTTGACAGCTTTAAGACTTGCGTGCTTCAAATGCCAAAGTTTCTGAGCCAACATTTTGGTTGCTAAGCAAGAGCATTGTTAAGTGAGTTTCACCACATTTTACAAGTTGGCCACACCCACCCAGTTACATGGCTGGCAAGCCACTCCCACCTGGTCATATGGCCGGAAAGCTACTCCCACAAAGTAGGCCACACCTACAGAAGAGGTTCTAAAAAAATTTGAAAAACACCACTGGGCCACAGGCTGGATCTGACCACATCTCAGGCCCATGGGCCTTCTGTTTGACACCCAGGGTTGTTAAAAGGAATAAAAAGGTTGCTAAGGTCTGCTTGAGTCTTATCTTCCAAAGACCAGAGAAGTTGAGTTTGACATACTCCTTAATGGAAAACTATTTTAGGAAAAATTGAGCCATTTGGGTTTCTTACAGTCTAACGCATAGTTTTCAACTAAGCATTTATCTTATAACATAATTTAGGATGGGAGTATTTCCAGAGCAGTTTCAGAGCCTTTATCATTTTTCTCTACTTTTAGCCCTTAGGCCATTTTCTGCTCCAAGTATTTCCAGAATCTTTTTTCTTTTTATTTAGCCTTTCTCAGAACTTTACATTAAAATGTTTGCCGATCCATCCTATCAATATTTGTTGCCCGCTTTCCCTGGGGATTAAATAGGAAGGGATTTTCACCGTCATGGCTCTTTAATCTGCTATTGACTGAAACTGTGTACAGCAAAGGAATTCAGTTCTCATGAAGCTCCTCTGAATTCAGCCATAACACGTCACAAATACTGTTTTGATAACTTCCTGAATTGGATCCCTTTGGTTATACACCACTTTATAAATCTGGGCTGCAAAATTGCTAATAAAAGTATTGATGATAAAGAAAATAATAAGAACACTTTGTCAACTTACAATGATAATGGGTTCTATTTCAGACCAGCTGGCCACATCTTCTTACATTGCATTGTGTTTCAAAGATAAGGCAGTCAGTTATATCCCTGGGTGTTGCAAAAAGCATAGAAAGCCCACAGTAGGATTACCCTATTTTTTGGAGTATAAGACGCATCTTTCCCCCCACCCCCACCCCAATATACTCCGGAGCATCTTATACTCCGGAAAATACAGTAGTTCAGAGAAGTATCCAGCAGACTCATTCATTCATTCATTTGTCCATCCATCCATCCATCCATCCATCTATCCATCCATCTCTTCTTTTAAAGAGCTCAAGATGACTCACAAGAAACCATCTTTATTTTATCCCTTCAACATCAACCTGGTGAAAAAGATTAAGCTGAAAGAAAGTAACGGGCCCCATATCACCAGTGTGTGTTTTATGATCAATGGGTTTTTGAACTCTAAGGATTTCACTTTACCATGATTCAATAGTCTAACCATGATACCACATAGAAGCACACTTGCCTCAATAAAACTGAAGGTGTTGGAGAGCAATGGTGATGCAGTAGTTAGAATAAGTATTGTAGGCTAACTCTGCCCACAGCCAGAAGTTCGATCTTGATGGGCTTAAGGTTGACTCAGCTTTCCATCCTTCCAAGATCGGTCAAAAAGGGACTCAGATAGTTGCGGGCAATATACTGATTCTGTAAGTGGCGTGGAGAAATTGTAAAACAGTATGAAGTGCTATTGCTACCGTGAAGTCTAACAGACAATGGGAATAACACAGGCTGCATTCACACATGACATTGTCCCCAAATGTTACCACATATTTAGTACCAGCTAATTTAAGCTTTCTGAATGGGCATGTGTGAAACACACATGTCACTCATAAGTCATTTGTGGATTATTATCCCTTCCTTCCTTCCTTCCTTCCTTCCTTCCTTCCTTCCTTCCTTCCTTCCCTCCCTCCCTCCCTCCCTCCCTCCCTCCTTCCTATCAATCCATTCATTATTTACATACTGCTGTAAACCGTATAGACTCTTGATAGTACCATGGGTTACATACAAACATAACCAATCCCCTAGTCCAGCAATCTGTTCTCACCATGACCAACCAATGGCATATAAAAGCCAACACATCTCCTAGTAGATGGCCTTCAGAAACAGACACACCTCCATTAAGGCTAAGAGCCATGGATCTCCATGAATCCCATAAACTGGTTGAATCCCTGTTTGAAGCCAGCCAAGCTGGTAGCTTGCACAACATTCATTCATTCATTCTTCATTCATTCATTCATTTAATTTTTTATCCCCCCATCTCCCCTACAAGAGGTCTCTGGGTCACATACAAGGTGATTCTCCTAAAAGGTGACTCTGGAGCTTTCATAGGAGTTAATTCCAAAGTTGAATTGCACATCATGGATCAGGAGCTGCCACAAAGAAGGGGGAGTCAAGCTATTCTCCAAAGCATCTGAAGGTAGAACAAGAAGCAATGGGTGGAAGCTAATCAAGCAACTTAGAACTAAGGAAGAATTTCCTGACAGTTTGAACAATTAATCAGTGGAACAACTTGCCTCCAGAAGTTGTGAATGCTCCAACACTGGAGGTTTTCAAGAAGATGTTGGATAACCATTTGTCTGAAGTGGTGTAGGGTTTCCTGCCTAAGTAGGGGATTGGGCTAGAAGACCTCTAAGGTCCCTTCCAACTCTATTATTCTATATTTTCTATATTTTCTATGTCATGTAAAAAAAACACCCTTTTGTCTATCCAGATATTTTGAGGATTCAGTTTTATTTTGTAGGCTGAGCTCTGGTTCTACTATTTTGGGAAGGGGAAATAACTTCCCCTTCTCCTTTTATACACACCATGCATCATGTTCTACCCCTCAATCATGTTCCCTCTCCTTCACCTCCTTTCTAAACTAAATAGGCCCAAATATTGCAGCCTTTCCTCATTCAAAAACTGTTCCAGCCCCTTCAAGATCTTAGTTTACATTCTGTGTCATTTTGCATTCCGCAGTTTACAAATCTTAGCACAGTCAATTTATAGAGAACCATTTTCCGATTAGAGATCTCATCTCTCCTTCAATTTGAATTATGTACAAAAAAAATCAGATAAATATTTATAAGAATGGATGATACCAAGTCTCAAGCAGCCTCACCTCTAACATAGGCGTTTTTCACATTCAAATGCCATAGATGTGGGGAAAGAGAGCAGTTAAAAATCAGACTTAACACATGTTGAAATTTAATCCTTCCATCTCAGTTTGCATCAGGAGAAATCCAGCATCGATCTACTGATTCAGAAAGAACCAACGTGGGTTTGTGATGTCATGAAATATTTGCCACAATAGTCATTGTTGCTCCTTGATTCAATGCTGAACAGTGCCTGATGAGAATCTAAATAATATTCTCAAATAGTAAATTCTATGAAGACAATTTCTTAGTAAAGCAATGATACAAATATTTCCTGTCCTATCATCTCCCAATGCCTCATTGAACTATGACAAATTACACTTAGCCATGATTTATGGCTGTTTCCTTGATTACCAGTAGAAAGCCATCATAGATAGCGCAGAATCAGGCAGAGATGTTAACAGAGCAAGTGTGTTCTTTCAGTTGTCCTAGAGCAGGGGTGTCAAACTCGATTTTATTGAGGGCCGCATCAGGGTTGTGTTTGACCTTGGGGAGGCAGTGTGGGCATGGCCAGCTCAACTCATATTGGGGGTGCCTGTGGTGGCCCGAGCACTCTGCCAGAGAAAATATGATCCTGAGCTCTGTTTTCAGCTGCGACGGCCTCCTGCAATCCTCTGCCAGTGAAAATGGAGCTCGGAAGGGCAGCCTACGGCCCTCCTGAGCTCCATTTTCTCTGGCAGAGGCACTGAGGGCTGGTCCTTCACTGTTTCTTTTTTTTTTAAATATATATTTTATTATGTTTTCATTCTATACAATCACATATTCACTGTGCTTGATCAGGGCATATAACATTGAATAATAAACACGGCCCTCACTTATATAGAAAATGCCCTCTGCAATACAAACCCAGTATACCACCTTGACCTGCCATACACCCTCTTTCAACCCCCTCCAACTTTCATTCTTCCTTCTCACACACCCCTCTACGCCTACTTCCCCTCCCCTTCTTTCTAACCCTAACCCTGTCACTCCCTCTAATCCATTCCCTCCCTCCCTTCTCCTCTCTCTCACCCTCTCCGCCCTCCTTCTTCTTTCACTCGACTCTTTCCTTCGGTATCTATTACCTTCCAGTATATTTGGTTTGTTCTATTTTCGCACTAACATTGAAAAGCCACAGTATACAAATACAATCATGGAATTTAGCACATATTGTATTTCCCCCCTCCCCCCTCCCCCTAAATCCCCACCTCCCTTCCCTCCCCCCGACTTCCCAAAGACCATACGTGGTATAATTTTTGAACAATCACAGTCTGAAATATCTCTACATTGAACTCAGCTTCTTACTGTTACCCAAATTTTAAACAATTTAAATTATTACTGATACTAAGCATACGCTATCTGGAGTTTCTTAGTCCCATATTTACTTTTTATGTAATCAATCCACTTTTTCCAGTCTCTTTTGTATCTCTCGTTTGAATGTTCTTTGAGATATGCTGAGATTTTGGCCATTTCGGCTAAGTTCATAACTTTCAAAGTCCATTCTTGAATTGTGGGTAAATCTTTCTTCTTCCAATACTGCGCCACCAAGAGTCTTGCTGCCGTTATTAAATACAGGATCAAATTAGTCTCTGCTACTGTAAAATCAATACATATACCCAGTAAAAACAACTGGGGGGTAAATTTTATCCTTCTTTTAAAGATGTTTTGCAGGATCCATCATATTTTTATCCAAAATGCCTTAACATTACGACATGTCCACCATATATGAAAATATGTAGCATCACAAGAACCACATCTCCAACATTTAGGTTGAACATTTGGATACATAGAGGCAAGCTTTTTAGGATCTAGGTGCCATCTATAAAACATCTTATAAAAATTTTCTCTCAAGTTTTGTGCTTGTGTAAATTTCACATTTCTTACCCAGATTCTTTCCCATGTTTCAAGCATTATTGGTTCCTCGACATTCTGAGCCCACTTTATCATACAATCCTTAATCAGTTCCGTTTCAGAATCCATCTGTACTAATACATTATATATCCTCTTTATATGCATTGAGCTTTGATCTCTTATTTGTTTAAACAAATTATCCTCAACTTTTACAAAGCCAGTTTTTTTATCTGTTTTCCACCTAGCTTGTAGTTAACCATACTGAAACCACGTTTGAACTACCTTCTCTTCTTTAAGTACCTCTAAAGATTTTAGTTCCATCACCCCTCTTTCTGAGATAAGAAGTTGTCTATAGGTGGTTCTATCGTGTTTTTGTTCTACATTCATATTTTCAATTGCATGTCTAGGAATTGCCCACATGGGCACTTTATCATTTAGTTTATGTTGATATTTTTTCCAAACCCGCAATAAAGCATTTCTTAAGATGTGATTTTTAAATTTCTTATCCGTTTTTTTGTTAAATAACAGGTAAGCATGCCAACCATATAACAAATCATATCCCTCGATATTCAAAATTCTGTCATTAGTTAGATGAATCCAATCACTAATTGCAGATAATGCCACTGCGTCATAGTATAATTTTAAGTTAGGTAATTTCAATCCTCCTCTTTCACGTGCATCTTGCATTATTTTCATCTTTACCCTTGGCTTCTTTCCTGCCCACACAAATTTGTTAATACCCTTCTGCCATTCTAAAAGATTCGCATCTCTTTTAAGTATTGGTAACATTTGAAAAAGAAATAAAAATTTTGGTAAAATGTTCATTTTTACTGCCGCTATTCTACCCAGCAAGGACAAATGCAGTTTTTCCCACCTTTTCAACTCCAGCTGTGTACTATGCCAAAGTGATTCATAATTATACTTGTATAATTTCCCATTTGAAATTGAAATATTAACTCCAAGATATTTAACTTTTTTAACTACCTCACATCTTAGCGTCGCCCCCAGTTCTTCCTTCTGTTTGATAGTCATATTTATAGCTATTATTTTGGTTTTTCCTAGATTTATTTTAAATCCCGAGACTTGACCATATTGATTGATCGTATTCAATAATACCCTACTAGTTTCCTGCGGTTGTTCCAATATTATAACCAGATCATCCGCAAATGCACGAACTCTATATTCTTGCTGTCTAATTTTGATCCCTTTTAGACCGCCCAGGCCCCGTATCTTATTCAACAGTATTTCCAAAGTTATAATAAACAATAATGGGGACAGAGGACAGCCCTGTCTTGTACCTTTTTCAATTTGAAAGGAGTCTGTCAGACTTCCATTAACAATGATCTGGGCTGTTTGCTGCTGATATATTGCACCAATTGACCGTAAAAAGCCATCTCCTATCTGCATTTTTTGCAATGTCTTCAGCAGGAATTGCCAATTAACTCGATCAAAGGCTTTCTCCGCATCCAAAAATATGAATGCGGCCGGGATTTGATTGTTCTTTCCCAGGTATTCTAAAGCGTTGATAATTAATCTAACGTTATCCTTCATCTGTCTGCCCTGTATAAAACCAGTTTGATCGGTATGTATCAGTTGCTGAGTTACCCCCATTAGCCTATTTGCTAATATTTTAGTAAAAATTTTATAATCTACATTGAGTAATGAAATAGGTCTGTAATTTTTTGGTTGGGTAAGGTCTTGATCTTCTTTGGGTATCAACGATATGAACGCAGTCTTCCACGAGGGAGGCACTTTCCCTCCCGATTGAATTTTATTGAATAGTTCTCTGAGGGGTTCTACCATTTCTAACTGTAGATATTTATAATAAACAGCTGTTAGACCATCTGTGCCTGGTGCTTTCCCTAACTTTAACTGTTTAATTGCCTGCAAAATTTCCCCAGAGGTTATAGGTTGGTTCAGCTTATGCCTATGTTCTTCTCTGACTAGGGGGATTTTCTCTTTATCTAGGTATTTGTCTATATCTCCGTCCTTAATTTTATCCCCTTTATACAACTCTGTAAAAAATTCCCGAAATACCTTTTGAATCTCTTCCTGTTGAAACACTTCCTTCCCTCTGTAACACAATTTGGATACATTTCGAGCTTTCCTTTTTTTTCTAATCTGATAAGCCAACCACCTACCGGGTTTATTTGCATTGCAGAAAGTATTATGTTTAGCATATAATAAACTAGTAGCTACCTGGTCAGAGATCAGCATATCAAACTGAGATTTTAATATAGCAATTGTTTCCCTAATCTTTGTATCTCCTGGATTCAGTGTTAGTTCTGACTCTTTCCCTTTAATTTCCTCTTCCAGTTCTTTTCGTTTTTGCCCTTGTTTGTATCTATGTATTTTATTTATATTCATTAATACTCCTCTCATATACGCTTTGCTTGCATCCCATACATATTCCAAAGATGTACCCTTGTTCATATTGAAGACAAAATATTCCGATAGCAATTTTTTACAATCATTAACATACTTTTCATATCTAAATAAGTTTTCATTCAACCTCCATGACCTTCTTGCCTGGGCTACCCTTCCCAATTCCATCCAGACTGGATTATGGTCTGAAAGAACTCTCGCCATAATCTTTGTCTTCTTCACCCTACAAAGTAAATCATTTGTAATTAGTATAAAATCAATCCTTGAAAGAGATTGATGTCTATTGGAAAAAAAGGTAAAGTCATATTCTTCTGCATGCCTCTCGCGCCAAGCGTCTCGCAATTCAAAGTCGTCCAGCATGTCAAAAAAGGGTTTGGGTAACTTAGCTCGAAATTTGGTGTTCAGGCGAGCTGTCTTCTTATCTCTTTTGGTGTCGATCACACCATTCCAGTCACCCATTAATATACAAGACTCAAAATCCCACTGTACTAGTTTAGCATGGAGATTTCTATAAAATCCATCTTGTTGTTGATTAGGAGCATAAATTCCCAAAAGTAACGTCTTTTTCCCTTCTAAGATTAAATCTAATGCAATATATCTTCCAAAGGGATCTGCTTCAATTAGCTCAGCTTTAATGTCTTTTCTTAAATATACTACTATGCCATTTTTCTTTTCCATGGCTGAGGTCGCAAAATGTTGGCCCAGTTTGGGGTTAAACAAATATTTTTGATCGGTTGATTTGATATGAGTTTCTTGCAAGCAAATTATGTCATTCTTAAACTGTTTAAGATAATGAAATATTTTCTTTCTTTTCTGTGGAGAGTTCAGTCCATTAACATTCCATGTCAAAATCTTAGTTGTCATTTTTGGTTGCCTGAAGCTTTTTTAGAGCCTCCCGCAAGGCCTGTCTCACCTTTGGTTTGGCTCCTCCCACAGCTTCTGAGCTTGTTGCAGTAGCTCCTTGGTCAGTGGCCAATGATTGTTGAGATTGTTGCATAGTAGCTTGTTTATCCATTTGTCTGGTGGTCTTACGGTTGGATCTTTTTTCCTTGACTCCTTGCCCTTCCGGAAGAGGGAGATGATACATTTTATCTAATGGTTGTGTAGTTTGCTGTTTATCTTGTTCGTCTCGTGGTTTTTCACCATATCCCGAAGGTTCAGGGTATCCCATCTTCAGAATCTTATGATAAAAATCACGAGCTTTCCATACAGAGCTGAGACGATATCTTTGTTTGTCCATTGTAACTATAATACCGAATGGGGCATCCCATCTGTACTGTATCTGACGCCTTCTGAGCTCTTCCACCAGAAAAGCATAATCTCTTCTGGCTCTTAGCATCTGAGGCGGTATTTCTTTCAAAACAATCAGGTCCTGTCCACCAATTTGAAGCTTAGTATTGTAGGACTCTTGTAGTATCATATTTCTAAATTCTCTTGTAACAAAGTATATTACCACGTCTCGGGGAAGTTGCCTTTGTTTTGCCGCCCATGAGTTAACACGAAAAATCCTGTCAATCTGCCAATCAAAATTGGATCCCGGTTTTCCCACCAGACGGTCAAAAGCTTCAGAAAACATTTGCTTTAAGTTCTCCTGCTTTTCTTCACGCAGCCCCCTCACTCTTAATGCAAGCTCCATCTGCTTATACTGTATCATAATAATTTGTTTTTCAGCATTATCAATTTTTTGTTCCACCACTTCAGTTTTGGATATCAGGTTAGTTTTAGCTTCATTGAGAGTTTCTAAATTATCTTCCATTCCAGAAATATATTCTGTTATCACATTTACAATTCCCATCATATTATCATTCATTTTAGTGACCCTGGTATCGAATTTGTCATATAGAACTTCCATCTCATTCCTTATTTCATCTTTGAAATCTTTAATCATTTCTAGATTCTGTTCTCTGAATTCTTTAAACATTTCTAAGTTCTGTTCTCTGGATTCTTTGAACATTTCCAGAAAAAATTCTTTTGTTAGTACATCTCCACTAGGGGGCATAAATGGTGGGGGCTGCAACTTTGTGCCAGGTATGGGAGACCTTTTCGGAGGTAATTTAACAGAGGTTGATTTGGATGCCATTATATTTTGGTTTTAATTATTTATTCTAAATTACTAATCCACTGTGCTATGTGGAGAAAAAGAAATTCCTCCCCCCCCCCTTTTTTTTCCTTCTTTTTTTTTTTTTTTCAAGGGGTTTTACGGAGGATTTCAAAAGAGAAAGTCCGTTTGGAATGTTTGGAATGTCTCTGAATCAACAAAGAGTCTTGAAAGCTTTAAGGGAGTAGCTCTGATTAAATTATAAGAGATTATTTCTTTAATTCTGTAGCAGGAAGCCGGAGATAACAAATGCAGAAGCTGTAAACGCCATTTTGAAGACAATTAAACAAAAGAGGTTTTTATAACATTGAAGCTGGTATTTCAGATAGAGAAAGGTTTTAAGGTTCACAAGTTGGTCTTTGCTCGTATTGATTTTTAATAGTCTCTTTTCTAAAGATTGAAAGACCAGGACTCGAGACCATGAAGGTGCGAGAGAAACAGGTTTATTGATGCATCGAGTTCAGCGTGCTAACGCACCAAAATCTGAACAAAATCAAATGACCAAAGTCATTTGAGATGGGTTTCCTGACAAATTTTGGCCACTTATCCTTTATGGTGTGATTAGCCCTCTCGAATTTCCCAGTGGAACTGGGGCGAAAAGCACAGTGCAATTTCCATGTGATCCCCAACATTTGAGCAATTTTCTGAGTGGCCTTGTGCATGAACTTGGGCCCATTATCTGAGGAAATGCGTGAAGGCAACCATAGCGAGGGATGATTAAATTTAACAGTGTCCGGGTTACCTCAAAAGCCTTCTGGGGCACTAGCTAGGATTGGTGGTCTCTGCTTGGGACATTTGGGGCGCGTAACCCGAACAGTCATAAGCATACACAGTTTGTCCTTGCATTTTTTAGCCAAGCTGTCTCCTCAACAAATTGTACCACACGTCAATATACGGGACCTGATCCGGATGTCCTAAATCGGGATCAAACACTAACCTATGGACATTTAACATATGGGCATCCGGCCATTTGAGATGGGTTTAGTGACAAATTTTGGCCAACTTATCTTTTATGGTGTGATCTGCCCTCTCGACCCTCCCACCTGAACTGGGCCTTGACGTCGGTTTTTAGCAGCACATACCTGACATTGAGAGCAAACAGCGGCTGCTAGACAAGACAAATTGTTAATATAGACCTCCCTGAGCCAAGGCTTTTTCCAAAGCCGTCTTCCCTAAGTGCAAATGCTTATGCAGGGAGGAGACAGCATCCCATGCCAACTGTTGGGGAATAAACACCTTTTTGTCTGGCAGAACCCACCACCCATGTAGTAGTTCCACCCCTATTGCTTCAGCTTGTTGGATTTCTGAGTGACTATACGATGGGGGCTGTTCTTCCTGGGCCGGGGTCCACAGAGTGAGGCAGGTGGCTTGTAAAGAAGGGTGATCCAAGGCTGCTGCTCTGGCAACTCGATCAGCTTTGTTGTTTCCTTTTTTCAGCTGTTGAGACCCCTTTCTGATGACCTCGTACATGCATAATGGCAACCTGCTTGGGGCCCATACACTATCCAGCAGACGCATAATTTGGGGGCCATATCTGATGTCCTTTCCTCCAGCTGTGATGAGGCCTCTTTCCTTATATAAAGCTCCATGGACTTGGACGGTTAGGAAGGCATATTTGGAGTCTGTGTAAATGTTGACTCGTAGATCTCATGCCAATTCTAGAGCCCTTGAGAGGGCATATAGTTCTGCCAATTGGGCACTGGTTCCTGGTAGTAGGGGCATGGCTTCCCACACATCATCAAGGGTGACTACAGCATAAGCTGCCTTTCACCTGCCCTCATGTAGAAAGCTGGTGCCATCTGTAAAAAGGGTTGCATCTGGTTGGAGAGGGGTTCATCCTTCAAATCTGGGTGGCTGGCATAGGTCTTTTCAATTGTTTGTAAGCAATCATGGGTTGTTTCAGAATCTGGTTCAGGCAATAAGGTTGCTGGATTCAAAGCATATGACTGGACAAGCTTGATGAGGGGGTTATGCCCCTGGTATTTGAGCATTCATGGATTGGTAAGCCACAGATGTCCTTTCTGGACAGCTCTAAGAACATGGGGGGTGTAGATGTCTAATTGTTGTCCAAAGGTGAGCTTATTGGCTTCCTGAGTAAGTAGGGCAGTTCCTGCCACAGCATTGAGACAGGCTGGCCACCCTTTGGCCACCTGATCCAGCTGTTTGGACAAATATGCAACCGGGCGATACCCTGTTCCTAACTTTTGGGTCAGTACCCCAAGGCCATATTCTGCTTAATGTCCACAGCCAACTGGAAAGGGCTGTCAAAGTCAGGAAACTAGGAGCCTGAGTCACAGCATGCTTCAATTCCAAAAAGCTATTCTGTTCCTCTTTCTCCCACCTCAAGGGTTCCTTTTCATTCCCCTTGGTAGCTTCATAGAGTGGCTTTGCTAACAATGCGAAGTTGAGAATCCAAATGCGGCAACACCCAGCTGCTCCCAAAAAGCCCCTTAATTCCTTCCTATTTTGTGGGGCTGGCAATTGGCAAATGGCCAATTTCATGGCCCAAAGTCCTCTGTCCCTGCTGGATGTTGGAACCCAAATATCTAACTTCCAACTGGACTAACTGAGCCTTGGTCCGAGAGGCCTTGTAGCCTTTCTCCTGTAGGAGGAGCAGTAGGGCTGCTGCATTGGCATGACAGGCTTCCTCTATCTGGCCTGTGACCAACAAGTCAGCTACATCTTGCAAAACCACATCGGGTGGGGCAATGTCTAAAAGTTCCAAATCCATGGCTAATGCAGCTCCAAATAAGGTGGGGGAGCTTTTAAAGCCTTGAGGCAAGCGTGTCCAAGCATATTGTTGCTTCCTGCCTGTGACTGGGCATTCGAAGGCAAACAAGTGATGACTTTTCTGATGGATGGGGATTGCAAAGAAAGCATACTTTGAATCAATGACTGAAAACCATTTTGCCTCTGCATGCCATTGAAGGGCCTCCTGTGAGATTCACGTCTCCTGGGGCGGCTTGGTAGGGGAGGGGGATCCCTTGGCATCCTAGGGCGGTCATCTTCCCTTTCCTCAAGGGGTGGAGCCCAGTCCCGATGGGGGCACCCCCCTTTCCAGTGTCCATGTTCATAACAGATGGCACATTGGTTCCGTCCCAAGGGTGGGGCCCTGTCCCTCTCCCTAGTTCCTCTTCTCCCTCCTGGCATGGTCATAATTGCTGCCGCTAGCAGTTCTGCTTTTTTTCTGCATCTTTTGATCCTTCTTCCTTTCCTCCAACAGATCCCTATTGACAAAGGTTTTTCTAGCCACTTCCATAAGTTCGCTGAGGGCCTTCCCTAGTGCCCCTCCAGTTTCTGCAGCTTGTGTCTGATGTCAGGGGCTGACTGAGAAATAAAGGCCATAGCCAGCATCCGAGCCTTTTCAGGAAGGGTGGGGTCGATAGGAGTATACATTTGGTAGGCTTCTATCCATCGAGCATAAAAAGCCTCGGGGCTTTCGGTAGCACCTTGAGTGATGAGGCTGGGTTTAGACATATTGGTGGCTGGTTTTCCTCCCAGCCGAACAGCCCTTACAATTAACTGTTGATAATTGCGTAGCAGAGTCAGCTGGTGGGGGTCATAGGGGCTCCATCTGGGGTCCCTTGAAGGGAAGTGTTGCTCAGTAAAGTCAGCCAGAGTGGTGTGGGCAGGGACATCAGGTTTTAGAATGTTAGACACTGCAATTCTAATCTTCTCCCTCTCTACAGCATTAAACAGGGTAGCCATTAGCTGTTGGAGATCTAGCCAAGTAGGGTGGTGGGTGTCCACAATAGTTTTAACCAGATCAACCACCTCGTTTGGCTTGGCACTATAAGGGCCATAGTGAAGTTTCCAATTGAGCAGATCAGAGGTGGTAAAAGGGATATATTGAAACAGTGAGGCTGTGGAGATTTGGCATGGATCGCTTGGATCCACTAAAAACTGATCCACTCTCCGAAGTGGGGCTGTCAAAATAGGAGCAGTTTTGTCTCTGGTTCTAGCTGCCACTGGCTGGTCCTCACTTGGTTCTGGCTTTCCTCCCACAGCTCCCAGCAACTGCTCTATCTCCTCTTCTTTCTTCTCCCAAAATTCTGCCCCCCGTGTTTCTGGTGAGCTCAGAGGGTCCACATCCCCTCTCCTTCTGACAGGACTTTCTTCTGACATCATAGAGGTCACAACGTCCAGCCCTCTCTCTATCCACTCCACAGACGATCGGCTTGTTGATGCCCTCAAGTCTCCTTAGCTACTAGGTGTGGCTCCCCTTAGGTATGGTCGTGGTGAGGGTCGTGGTGCTGATCCTCTTCCTCTTACTGCCACCCCTGGTGGGGTCATGTAGGGCGGTGGTTGGGGCAACTCTTCTGGGGCACTAGCTAGGATTGGTGGTCTCTGCTTGGGACATTTGGGGCGCTTAACCCGAACAGCCATAAGCATACGCTGTTTGTCTTTGCATCTTTCTAGCCAAGCTGTCTCCTCAACAAATTGTACCACATGTCAATACACGGGGCCTGATCCGGATGTCCTACAACGGGATCAAACACTAACCTATGGACATTTAAAGCTATGGTGGGATCAAAAGTGCCTTTGTCAGGCTACCCAAAACCAAAAGTGGGCCATTCAGATTCACAAAATTTTTTAAGCTCATGCCTGCTCCACTCACTGCCATAATCCTGGGTCATATACCCTTCTTTAAAATGTTTTAACATACATTGCAAGGGGGTCAGGGGAACACTGCTGCCACCACCCATGGTCCTCCCAGGGCACCAGACAACAAAGATTTAGCAGTCACCCCACACAGGCTCTGACCCAGGGTACCGGATCGACACGGCCACCGTAGGGAAATGCAGTAGCCCCCCTCAATCACACAAACACACATACTCTAAACAATCCTCCCAAAACCTTCCACCTAGCAAGGGAGATCGGGCCTCGCCTCCGGCTCAACAAGGAGTCCGGGGCTAATGGGGTCCCCACAGTACTTGCCTCCTGTACTTGGCTTCCCTCCTGCGATGCTGGCCAGCCTTCAGATTCCTGGTCTCTGGTCCTTGTCTGGTGGTTCTTGGAATCGCCAACCGCTGCTGCCGGAGCCCTCTGTCGCTGGGAAGTCCCTCAAATCAAGGGTCCGTTGACGCCAGGGAGGTTCCCCCTGACAGGATGAGCCCCGACACCGGGGTGGATGTTCCAGAGGGCCCCAAGACCCCTCAACTCCTGGCTGGCTCGCCAAAAATGTTGCAGCAGATTGAGGTTTGCAATCTACTTACAAAAGACCAGGACTCGAGACCACGAAGGTGCGAAAGAAACAGGTTTATTGATGCATTGAGTTCAGCGTGCTAACACACCAAAATCTGAACTGCCTGGGCTCTGCCCAGGATGCTACTTTTATGCCGTGTTCCACACTGTGCATTCTCAAGGCGTTTCCATACACGAGACAAACATGACATTTCGAAAAGGAGAAGTTCACTTTGGAATGTTACAAACAGAGAAGTACATAAATTTATAATATTCAGCATATTAGGATTTATAGTATTCGGCATATTAGGATCTCCTAACCTGGCCAGCCACTGGTGGATTTACCTGTGCACCCCCTTCTGCATCAGAATATGTGTGGACTTCAACTCCCAGAATTCCCAAAACTCCTATGCTGGCTGGGGAAATAAATGAAGGGAGAGTAGTATAGATCTATTTCAAGCTAATTAGCTGTCATCAGCTAGCCATACCCTTACTGGGATTTGAACTTGGGCTGTTTTTACATGTTAGGCAGTTATATTAACCTCTAAGCCACAAGCTCTCCTTCCTTATCAGCTGAGCCAGGGAAATGATTAAGTGTTTTTTTTTGTTTTTTTTTGTCAAAGCACCTGGTAAGCCCAAATATGGGAGGGAGCATAGTGCTTCCCTTTTGCCTTTCAGTCCCACTCCAGGAGTCTTCCATGTAACATGTAAAAACAGCCCAAGTTTGAATCCCAGTAAGGGTATGGCTAGCTGATGACAGCTAAATAGCTTGAAATAGATCTATGCTAGTCTCATTTGTTTATCAGCAAAAATGATACACACACACACACACACACACACACACACACACATATGCTGGTCTTGTATTCTTGTTGTATTCGGGTCTTTTCCCATGTAAGAAACACACACACACATATACATGTTTGTAAAAATTGAATGTTCCTAAAGTATTTGAAATTGCAACAGTGTGCAAAGGAAATTTTCCCCCTAATATGTACTTCTGGGTGCACTTTTTTTTAAAGATGAAAACTGCCTTGCAAATCTTTAAAAAAAAAGAGCATTCAGTGTATAATTGTTTTCCAGTTCATATAGTCCTATTCTTTCCCCCATGAAACCAATGCAATAAAAACCACTGAGATATCCAAATTATTCAAATCAGGACAGAAATTTCCTGATGCTTCCTGTTTTCTGGTTTCAGCTTAACAGACCATGCCATCAGACTAGAAATCCATGCTTGCATGTATATGAGCTTTAACTGCTATGATTATAGTAGGCTGATTAGTTATTTCTCTGCTGAATTTTCTCCGTCAACCTTATCCTTAGGCAAGTAAGGGAGAGCACATCTGTAATTTGAATTAATTCTTTTTGGTCATCCCCTCATTTCTATAAGCCATCCACCACTCTGTTTCCAAGGGTGGGAAATAACTACTGTCAAACACTCTGCAGAGATCTCAGAAATTGAAATTACAGGCCCCTGGAAAATACTGCTACTAATAAAGCTGCAGAATGGATGAAAATCAGCTGCTGGCAGAAGGGCTGCAGCCAAATGGCTGTTAGGAGAAAGAACTGGAGGGGGTGGAAACACCCCATGTACCTCCAACCCCTCCAGATCCACAGAGAGCCCCTCGGTAGTCTGTAATTTGTAATCTGCACTATAGCAAAGGGTGGGAAATAACTACTGTCAAACACTCTGCAGAGATCTCAGAAATTGAAATTACAGCCCCCTGGAAAATACTGCTACTAATAAAGCTGCAGAATGGATGAAAAGCTAACAGAACTTTATCGGCTAAATCCGAAAGGGAAAACCAGAACTGCAGATAATTAACAGATGCTCGCGAGGGGTCTGGGACTATTCGTCTCTTACCCTTGGCTGTGCCTCCTTCTCTGCCAGCACTCCTCCTTGGGCAAAATCTCCCGACTTTTCTCCTTGGCTGACATGCCCCACCCATTCACCCTGGTCAATGGGTCACCATCCCTCTGTCCCACACGCTTCGGCACAGCCCATTAGCCAAAGGGGTTTTTTTCCTGGTTTTTTCGCCACCTGGGACAGTTAGCTGCCAACCAATCAGCTGCTGGCAGAAGGGCTGCAGCCAAATGGCTGTTAGGAGAAAGAACTGGAGGGGGTGGAAACACCCCATGTACCTCCAACCCCTCCAGATCCACAGAGAGCCCCTCGGTAGTCTGTAATTTGTAATCTGCACTATAGCAAACGGGAAGCGTGGTTACATTTATTGAGAGTGGTTGTATTTGTACATCATTAATTTCATTTTAAAAATGTACTTTGAGCTGATTTATTAGACTGGCAGCCACATTTTTGGGGATGGGACCACTTATATGTGAGCCAGAAGCTGAATATTGCATTTCAATACCCCCTGTCTGATATTCGGGGGTGGGGGGAGAGGCAGAGATGGTGGGTTATGGATGCTCTCAATGAAATGCCTTTCTAGCCAGACAAAGCTCAAATCTCCTTCAAGTTGAGTTTGACTTCTGGGGTTCCACCACAAAACTGCGGTAGAATAAAGCGCGCTCGACGAAAGCGCGTACGTGACGTCATCACAGCGTGACGAAAACAGCACGCTGTGAGTGGTAAACTTAAAATTAACGCGTAAATCTAAACCTAACCCCCCCAAACCTAACCCTAAACCTAACCCTAAGCCTAACCCTTAACTTAACCCTAAACCTAACCCTTAACCTAACGCTAAACCTAACGATAACCCTTAACCTAACCCTAAACCTAACCCTAATGCTTAATGTAACCCTAAACCTAACCCTAACCCTTAACCAAACCCTAACCCTTACCCTAAACCTAACCCTTACCTTTATGTGAATCGGCTTGCTTTAATTTAATTTTAATTTTAATTTAATTTATTTTTAATTTTATTTGTCGCGCTGCTGATGACGTCAGGTATGCGCTTTAATCAGGCACGCTTTAGTGGACCGCGGTTTTGACGGGTCACAGACTTCTGGTGTCTTAATGGACAGTCCATATGTTCCCTTGAACATATGAAAAATTTCATGACATTTAAACAATGACAGCAATCCTTATTCATATATTGTTTTAAATATGATACCTCAGTAAAAAGATTAGTTTCAGAAATATCACTATTTGGGAAATTTTGATTAATATGATTGAATGATTTTTGCACATCATGCCAATCAAGTTCTTTTTTTAATGCAACCCAATTAAAATGTTCAATATCATTATAATGTACCGTCCACTCTTCTAAATAATCTACGCAGTTACTATAGAACTTTTTAACATGATTCATGGTGTCTGCACGATTTATTGCACCTTGTTCTTCTAGCTGCCTTATACTATTACGGATAGTTATGGGAATAAAAATATTTTCTAACCGCTCCTGACACTGAAATATTAAATTATTAAGTTCATTTGCTACTTTGATTACCAAAATTTTGTCACCTTCAATAAGTTTTATACTATTTTGAAAAACAGCTGCTTGATTGTGTACAAACTCTAGCCAAATTTTTGAAGATTCTTTTTCAAAAAACTCTTCTAAAATTCTAGGACATTTATCCTGTGATAGAAAGTAGGACTTCAAAGGATCGTATATTTGCAAAATTCTTTTTACAGCTGGCAAAAGAGCTAACCAGCGCGTTTTACTGTATCCAAGTATTTTGCGATATTCGACTTCTGCATTTTCACAAAATTCTTTAAGCATTTCAACGCGCACAGTGTATATATAGAAATAAGAATATATTTTAACAATAATATTTTCCACATCTACGGGCAACAAGTCAGCAGCTGTTTGAATGGCATTATGTATTATGTGCGCTGCACAACCAACACCAATAATGTTTTGATTAAGCTTTTTGTTTAATTTATAAAAAATATTATTTGTACCTCTTCTCGCTTTTCTTCCAAAATTTGCATTCATATTGTCTCCACAATATGCAATTATTTTGTGTTTTAAATTGTTTTGTTCCAAAATATTAACAATGGAACTGAAAATTATTTCAGAAGTTTCGCCAGGCAAAGAAACAAAATCTAAAATTCTAATTTGCATTCCCGTTCCTGAATCAAAAAATCTAATAAGGGTTGGAAATAATTTGATATCCTTATGATTAGATGCATCAGAATATATGGATACAAAATTAATTTTCTCTAGATTTTTTTTTAATTCTGAAAATGCATATGGGGAAAGCACATTACGCACAATTGCCTCGGATTTTGTTCTAGCACAGGTAATTTTTTTGTTGGATAACTTTTTGACAACTTGTGATGTATAGTCCATAGATCTGAAGGAATGATTGTGATTAATAGCATGAAAAGACATAAGTCCTTCTGCTAATGCTAATTTCTTTTCTTTGTCTGAATACGTTGGTTTACGAAAATATTCCTGCATTCTGGAGGAAGATGCAGCAGCATCTACATATCTTTTATGTTTCTGCGTCTCCAAGTGCTTTGTAATATCATGCCTCCCATCGTGCGAAATAGAAAATTCACCATTACATTTCTCACATCTTACTATGTGATCGCTTTTGGTTTTTTTAAGAAAAGGAAATTCACTTCTTAGATCATCGTTGAATTTGCATCCTCTTTTCTTACTCATTATGTTAATAATCTTTAAAAAATTAAAATTATATGATTTTACACTATATAAAATTCAACGAGGGTGAAACACACCAAATCTGGCAAAGCTGCCTTGCACCAACCTGCCCTGCCCATAGAATAGCAGCCACTTTGAGACACATAAACCTGGTCTGAACATATTGCATCACAAAAAATCATTTGCAAAAAGGAACATTTCTTGTAGTAAATATATTTTATAAACAAATTAAAAATAAAAATCCCCCCAAAATAATAAAAAAGGTATTCTATAAATAAAAGAAATCCTTAAAAACCATTGTTAAGTATTACACCAGCAATAATTTATACTGTCACCATTTCAAACTATTCCACACAGAATAAATTGAAGTAAAATCATTTAAAAAAATTCTATACTCAATACTTTGAAATAGACTCAGGAGTCATGATTGACACTGAGTGAATTTGCACTTTTAATAATCAGGAAGATACAATGCATTGAAAAAAGCGACTGATGACCATTTTTCACACTTAGCGACCATCAGAAATACGAATCTGTTGCCAAATATCAACATTTTGATCGCATGACCATGAGGATGTCACAACGGTCGCTAAGTGTGAAAATATATATATTTCCCACGGAGAAAAATCTAAGTGGTCACTAGAAGTCAAACCTGACTTGATGGCATGTAATAAATCAATGTGATTTATATCATATGGTTGTTTCACCAGCTGGAGATGGCACTGGCTGCTCCCCTGTTTGACCCCAAAGAGCAAATTGTGTGAAGTGGGTTGGGGGAAAGAGAGAGTGACTGGTTGCAAATCCTTGTCTAGCATTGGTCTATGGTCGGCCAGAATATTTGATGAGTCTAACAGTTCATCTTTGGGGCAACAGCATAATAGATAAAATAAACAGGTAATCCTGACTGTTTTGATTTTTGAGAATTAAGATGTACTACTAACTGTATGTGCAGCAGTGACAAGAAATATCGTAAAATGGGACCAAACTCATTTTCATCTGTCACTTAGCAACTGAAATTTGGCCTCAATTGTGGTTGTAAGTGAAGGACTAACTAAGCCCTGCCTACCACCTGGTCATTAGGACAGAGAACCAGTTGTTAAATTATTAGAATTATTTGAATTTATTTAAGAGCCGAGGTGGTGCAGTGGTTAGGGTGCAGTACTGCAGGCCACTTCAGCTGACTGTGATCTGCAGTTCAGCGGTTCAAATCTCACCGGCTCAAGGTCGACTCAGCCTTTCATCCTTCCGAGGTGGGTGAAATGAGGACCCAGACTGTGGGGGAAAGTTGCTGACTCAATTTGCTAAAAAATCTGTAAACCGCTTAGAGAGGGCGGAAAGCCCTATGAAGCGGTATATAAGTCTAATAAATAAATAAATAAATAAATCCCACCACTGATATAAACCATGTATCCTTCTTTTATATATTATTCTTTTAATTTACATAGCTGTCCATCTCAACCAAGTGATTCTGAACCTTCATTTCAGGTATAAATTCATATGCAGAGTTGCTATGGAAATTAGCAATTTATTCAAGGTCGAGAAGGTAACAGCAGACAAGGAATGCCAATCAAAACAAAATCCCCAAAAGAAAGGTTGTGCTTTTAACCAGAGTATGCCGAAGAATAATCAAAATTGAGGTCAGAGTTCCAAGACCCAGGTCAGGGTTCTTAGCTGATCCAGAGGTCAAACTTTTACAAGTAGAATTCACACAAACCTCTCACATGATCCAGAAATTACACAATGAGGAATCATGGCTCAGGGCTTCAGTGGCACTGAAAAACTGACTTGTGACCATTTTTTACACATCTACTGTAAATGGTCCCATGGTCAAAATTCAGTCTTGGCTCATATTTATGACACTTGCAGTGTCCTAGGCTCATGTGATCATCTTTTGCAGCTTTCTGATAAGCAAAGTCGATAGGGAAGCCAGTTTCACTTTATAACCATGTTACTAAGTTAACAACTGCAGCAATTCACTTAACAACTCTGGTCATAAAATGGGGCTAAACTCACTTAATAACTGCCTCACATAGCAACAGAAATTTTGGGCTCAATTTTGGTTGAGTCAATTAATGGTATTTAGTAGCTGCCAATTATAAGGTGTTAATTTTTCATCTATACTTTTTCAAATCATCAACCAATAAGAAATCCTGAGCATATTTTTCCAAAGCTAAATCTATGTTTTTCTGCTGCAGCCTGGGTTTTTTTAAAATTGAATATTTGATTATGATTGATTCCAAAGAAAGCAAAGGTCATTGTGGCTATTTATAAACTCTCAAAGTAAAGATAATAATTTTGGGGTTAGCTAGTTTATTTGGATGGAAACTTGAAATCCTCGGAGTGCTGCCCATGCAGATTTTATTAATGACTTCCAAGAACAGGAAAATATTTGTCAGTTTTTCATTTGAAAAAGCAAGTAACTGATGCCTAATTCCTCAAACTTTGCGATCTCCCTTAGGGACAAAGCTGTGATATTGTGAAAGTACCCAATAACTTGTGCCTATGATTGTGCATCTTTGAACAGGAAAAGTGCAATTTTCCATTTTGTATCTGATAGTTCCCTCAACTTGGTACAAGCCACCTGGTACAAGCCATGAATAAAGGTAACCCTGGATAAGATAGAGTTTGCAGGCTTAGACTACAGTTTACATAATCCTACAGCTTCTCTATTATGGGAGTTATAATCCAAAATATCTGGAGGGTGTCCATTTTCTTCTCTGATGCATTGGGGCATCCTCCTAATTTACGTTAAACCTCTCATGACACCATGCCTAAATTCATCAACAAAGCGGACATAGCTACAATTTAATCCTATTCTCTGTTATCTGTGTTAAGGATATAAACCATGTGTCCTCCTTTATTATTTATTTAATTTCTACAGCAGTTCATCTCAACCAAGTGACTCTGATGTTTCATTACAGTTATACATTCATATGGAGAGTTGCTATGGCAATTAGCAATTTATTCAAGGTCTAGACGGTAACAGCAGACAAGGAATGCCAATCAAAACAGAATCCACAAAAGAAGGGTTTTGTTTTTAATAAGGGTACACAGAAGAATAATCAAAAATCAGGCCAGAGTTCCAAGACCCAGGTCAGGGTTATCAGCTGGTCCAGAGGTCAAACTTTTACAAGTAGAATAATCACAACCTCACACATGATCCAGAAATTGCACAGTTGATTCCAATGAGGAATCATGGCTCAGGGCTTCCTCTTAAACCAGGCTGCAGCCATATGCCTTTAATCAGGGGATTTACTCCCTTGCTTGGCAAGGAGCCTTATAGAATATCTCTGTTCTGTTCTCCACTCTACTTGTCTTTTATTAAATCACAGTATAGATTTCAGTCCTCTCATAATTGAATGTTGGAAGGAAGAAAAGAAGGACATTGACTTGGTCTTTTGTGCTAGAGGAGAGGGGAGGATGAGAGAGAACGAGATTACATAGGTTGGAACTGCTTCCTGCCTAATTTAGGGAACATATCCATTTGTGTCTCTTAGAAGCCAGGAATGGAGTCAAGGAGAACAAGGGCCAGATAAGGGATGGAGAAAATGAAAGGTGATTTTGATGGAATTAATCAATGTGTTCTGGAAATAGACAAAGAAAGCTAAACAAGGGATGTCCAGGAGAGTGAATAAATTAAAAGTGATTAAACATTTTGAGAACAAACTAAAGTGAGAACACACTGGGAGAGTATTTTAGAGATATGTATCAGAACAGTAGTGACATTCCTCAAAATAGACTTAAGTGCCATGTTAGTTAAGAAAAACAAAATAGACAAATCATAAATGCCATGTGGAACACCGATAAAGCTGCAGGTATAGAACATTGGTGGGGTTCAGCCAGTTCACACCAATTCAGAATAACCGGTTGTTAACTTTCTAAGCAGTTCGGAGAACCGGTTGTTGGAAGAAATATCCTTTTGTTTTTTTCCACCTTACAGGGCTAATCCTGTAAGGAAGGCAGGAAGGAAACATTCTGGTGTTGTTTCTAGCCTCATCTTTATTGCCCTGTTTACAGAAACTGCCTCTGGGTTAACCCTTATTACAGTGTAACAATTAAAGTGAAGTGCCCAGTGACCTGATTGACATTGAGTTGGCCACGCCCACCCAGTCACATGACCACTGAATCACTCCTACCCAGCTGGTCGTTAGGGCAGAGAACCAATTTTTAAATTATTTGAATCCCCCCCACTTGTGTAGATGTTATAACTGCAGACATGTTAAAATATAGATGTGGTTAAACTTCAGAATGGCTAGGTAGCTTTGGTAAACGGTACTATGGTAACCCATATTGTACAAACTCTGTCTGTATCAATTGATCAATCAATAATTATACAGTGTATATGTATGCACACAAACAGAAATACCAGGCCATAAAACTGCTCAATATCTCTTACTTCAAATTAAGATTCCTAGCAGTGCCTTATTCAACCTATAGGTCTTTCTGTGATAATTTTTATATTGAATTTTTCAGTTCTTTTATTAAAAATGTTGACCATTTTTAGGGTCATAGAATTTATTGTTCAAAAATGAAGTATTATTATATACTCTGGTTAAGTGTGGCAGAGAATTATTGTCCTGATGAATTAACTCACACAGTGTGACTTTGGTTAAAGTATAAGAAGTAGCTGTTGGGTCGTATTTTCAGAGATATTTCCTTATCAGATTCCTCAGTAACTTCAACAATGACATAACTTTGAAAAACTTTTATTTCTGGCTCCAGAATTAACATATACTGTAGATTAGCATTTTTGAGGTATTTTGATTTAAAAATTGTTGCCCTATGATCGGGATGGCGAATCTATGGCACACGTGCCACAGGTGGCACATGGAGCCGTTTGTCAGAGCACACAAGGCATTGAACTGTCAGCTGATTTGAGCCTTTTTTTTAAGGCCATTTTTCACCCTTCACAGGATCCAGAGGCTTTATAGGAGCCTGGGGAGGGCGAAAACAGCCTCCCCCCAGAGGCTCTCCGGGGGCTTTGGAGGTTCCCTGAAGCCTCCGGAGGGCAAAAAAAACGGCCCCACCAGCAAACCGAAAGTTTGGGAATGGACTACTGGTTTGTTCGTAGGGTCATTTTTCATCCTCCCGAAGCTTCAGGGAAGCCTCCAGAAGACCCTGAATGCTACGGAGGGCTTAAACCGGCCCTACGAGCAAACCGAAAGTCCGTTCCCGAACTTCCAGTTTGCCGGTATGGCTAATTTTTTGCGCTCCGGAGGCTTCAGGGAAGCTCCTGAAGCCTCCAGAGGGCCTCTGGGTGGGCGGGGGAGGCTGTTTTTGCCCTCCCCAGTCTCTTATGTGGGGACAAGATTGTGAACTTTTAACTGGGTGGAATTCTGATGTCATTTCCAGTATTGGGATTAACACAGATGTGCCTAAGATCTTTGCTTTATTAAATTGGAACTTTAAGGATAGTTTTGCCTTGGTCTCTGATTTAATTCTACATGATACTTGGAACGCTGACACCAACTTTATGACATTTTGAAATGGAAACAATATCTTAGTTGTTTCTCCTTCACATTTGCATCAGTTAAATCTCTGAATGAATTAGTGCCCAGGGTTACTGTAATATTTCGTGAGTAATGTGTGCTGCACAAGCAAGCGGTTTTAAATATTAAACAAAAGGAAAGTTGCCATTGCAGTTGAAACTTTGAGTGGGAGGAACATAGGAGAGGACCAAGCTTATGAGCGATTTGCAGTCAGCCCTGCAATTGCCTAAACCGCTTTACGATTATCTAGTGTGGTGAGTAATGTTTCCCCACCAATCTTTGCTGGATGTAGAATTGAGTATAACTTGGTTCGACTTCACTATGTCCGTAGGCTAAGCTTAAAAATGCAGTTGTTCTCCAGCACATTCAAGCCATAATGATAATGGAGTTCGCATAAAACATTTAACTTCTTTACTGGATTATTTCATTTTCTGTATTTGCACAATATATTTAACCATAAACAAATGCATTCTTGGAGCTAAGGTGCATGATGTGGAGAGCAAGGAAGATAATCTTGACAGAGATAAAATAAATACCACATAAAATATATGGTGTTCATGGGCTTACACAACCATAAGTGAGACATTTGTTAAGTGAGTTTTGCCCCATTTAATGACATTTCTTGTCACAGTTGTTAAGTGAATCACTGCAGTTGTTAAGTTAGTAACCTGGTTGTTAAGTGAATCTGGCTTGCCCATTTACTTGACTTGTCAAAATGTTGCAAAAAGTGATTGTGTGACCTCAGGACACTGTAACCGTCATAAATATGAACCAGTTGTCAAACATCTGAGTCTTGATCACATGACCAAGGGGAATGGTCACTAAATAAACTGTTGTAAGTCTGTAGTCTGTCAGGAATCACTCCTAGTCTCCATCTCATGAGAAATAGCCCCTTTTTGCTCCCAGCCACGTCAAGGGAGAGAGAAATTACCTTGAGGTAGGCTCCGCGATAAGTGCAGCCACATTGCTTCATGGTTACACACTGAGATCCATCAAAGACATAGTCCTCATCACACTGACAGCCTTCAAAGCAGTTCTCTGAACAATGACTTGGACTAGACAAGGCGGCACAGGTGGAATCACAAGTTCTGGTACATGGCTCATACTGGCTGTGGGCCGGACAAGTGAGAGCTGTGCAAAGCAGAAGAAGCAAATAGATTAAAGTCAATGTGGATTGAAGTCCACATCTCCTAAAATTGCCCAAGTGACAAACACTGCACTAAGGAAGTGCTAAGGACTAACAATCACATCTTCCAGGGGAGAAGAGTACAATCTAGAGAGGCATCTTGTCTCCCTGGAGCCAAAAATCAAAATGTGGCCGAGAACCTAACCAAAACAATTAGGCCCACAAACTACTAATCTTCCCTCCTCCTTCATGTTGGGACGAATGACATAACAAAGAACCTGAGTAAAATATTGAGAGATTATAAGCAAGTAGGCAATAAAGTTAAGGATTCTTGGAACAAGTACCCATGTTTTTTCAAAAATAAGACCCAGTCTTAATTTCTTTTGGGCTCCAAAATAAGAACTAGGTCTCATTTTGGGGAAATGACTTGTTTCTTTGTCCATGTACTTGAAGAGTACATGGGAGGCCCACTTCTTCTGCTTCATCGTGGCAGGGCAGGAAGTCTTGCGGCCAGGACACCACAAGCAACCAGATGGAATGGGCAGCTGGGCAGTTGTGCAGATGCTTAAGAAGGCCTTGTTTTGGGGATAGGGCTTATATTGTGCAGACAAGCAAAAACCATGGTAGGGCTTATTTTTGGGATAGGTGTTATTTTTGGGGAAACACAGTAATTGCTGAAACAACTCTGGAATCTCTTTGAATCAGGATGCATCCATGGTTGGTTAAGCACTAGAGGATGTTAGGATTTAAATGGTTGTGAACTGGATAGACTCAGCCATGAATAAGAATAGTAAGGCAAGGCACAGGAAGATAGACGAAGACATTTGAGGCAGAGAGTTGGCTATTTATGGAAAGTAACTTCCTACAAACTTACGGCAGAAGGAAGAGCTTCTCCAGGCTCTAATGTTGGCACCAGATGCCTGGCAAGCAGCTACATAGGCTTGAAGACTGCGACAAAGGGACTCCTGAACCTCATTGGTTGTGCAGGCCTCATTCAAACAGTGTTCAAAATATTCTGCAGGGTCCACCAGTGAATGGCAGCCTATGAATGGACCTGTCTTGGATGGGATCATTCCACAGAAGTTCTCAGCTTCATATTTTGTTTTCTGGGCTTTGTTGCAGACTGGACATCTGTCCCCGCAGCCATCAGAAGAAATTACACCATTCACTGGGACCTTCCAAGAAGCCACAAATTCTTCCACATTTTCAGTGAGTTTTCCATTAGGTAGCATGAAGTCATCCTTCTTATACCCATTGAAGTTGCCAGCTAGGCAACGCATATGACCCATGTAAGTACTGGGCACAGAAACCTGAATATATGAAGAAGTATCATAGAGGACTGTGAGGCCAAAGGTTGTATAGATAATGATGTTGTTCCCTTCTTGGGTGATCCAGAATTTCCCATCAGCTGCATTCATTGGCAGGGTATACAACTGTCCATCCACCTGTACCAACAAAGAATGAAATTGGGGATAAGTTCTGGTTTTACATGCATAGAATTTAATGCATGTTTCACATTGCTTCATAGCAGTAATTAATATTGTTTGTTTTCCTCTTCACAACTCTGGGAAAAGAATAAAATCTAGATTCAATTATGATCTTGCAGTCTGCATTAGCAAATCATCAAAGGTAGAAAGCATGCATTTAACTCCCAAATCCCTCCCCCCAATTTTTAAAAATCTTCTGAGATTAAGACCAAAATGTCACTACTGAATGTGAAACTGAATTTTTCTGCTTGATTGTGCTGCATTAAACCCCTAATAAATTTAATGCACCTGTTTTATTAAAAGAAAACAGGCAGAGATTTCTGCTTCCAGTCATTTGGGCGCCATCCCTGCAATATTTCCATGTTCTCTGAAGTTATACAAAGACCAAATAAAATGTCTGTGTGGGTGTGTAGCCCCTATTCTTCAAAAAGTTTGCTGGCTCTAGGATTCAAAGCCTTTTCCCCAAATATGATAATAAAAACCCATAAAATAAACTTCCTAGTGATAAGCTCTTTCACCTACCATAGCCTGCCACTTTAGTCCCCTCTGAAGGGTGATTGTGGAACCATGAATGAAGACCTTCAGATTCCGGATTAGAATTAAAGGACCATCACCAAGCTTCTCATTCTCTATCCACACAGTGAAGTTCTGGAGCTGAGGATTGTGCTGGCAGACTTGAGCTATGGTGTAAGTACAGGAACCGTAGAGTTCAAAATGCCTTCCATCAAAGGAAATGAAATGAGGTCCCCCCAATACAATGGCCTTTCCATAGCATATGGGGTAGCAGCCTTGAACGCCTTTTACAATCTTGCATTCCTCATTTTCTTCACAAGAGAACTTTTGACATTCTATGGTTGCGTTATCCTTGCAGATGCACTTTTTCTGGCAGGAAGTGGTGGGATAAAACTCTTCTCCCAGTTTGTAGTATCGCCCTTGGTCAAAACAGCCACAGTTTGCATTTGAAACACAATGATCCCCACTGCGGATAGATCCAGAGTCACAAAAACATCCTTCCAGGCATGGAACATCACACTCCTGCGGTGAGATGAGGCTCTTGCATGTTGCTGGACAACCACTGCCACAGAGCTCATAGTGGGTGTTAGGTGGGCAAGACATACCTGAAGAACAGAATAAAGAGAATGTTGCTTATCAAATTATCACAAAGAAGAGGGGGTTAAAGCAGAAGGCAAGATAAGTAAAAATGGATGGAAACTACTTCAACACATCTGGGGGCAAAAAGTTGAGGAAGGCTACTGTGATATAAATGGGGTCTTCATCAAATGACTCTCCCATTTCTATTACTGGATTTAGGCTCTCTTTCATCTCTTATACCAGCTATTTTGTTTTCCTGAAAATAAGACATCCCCGAAAATATTGCAAAACAGCAGCAGTCATGAGGTGACCATACTCACTGCCTCCTGCACCTCAAAAATAATAAGACCTCCCCAAAAATAAGGCCAAGTGCTTATTTCAAGGGGGGGAGTCAAAAGAAAACAAGACCCTGTCTTATTTTGGAGAAAACACGGTAAACTTTGAATGCAGGAGGGAAGACTTACTGCAGAAGGATGGTGATCTCCACTCCTCAACTTGGATGCCGTGAGCTTGACATGCTGTCACGTAGGAGCTGATGGCAATACAGAGGGTCTCATGGTGACCTTGATATGCGCAGGTATCATAGACACAATCATCAAGGTAAGACTGAGGATCAATGGCATCATGGCATTGCCTGAAAGGCCCACTCTTTCTTGTAAGAATCCCACAGTAGGATGGACCTTGGTAGGTTTGTTTATCAGCATCACTGCACACTGGGCAATTTTTGGTGCATCCAGAAGAGCAGCCAGGAATATCTTTCACCTTCCAGCTGTTTGCAAATTGAATTTCATCCTCTGCTTGGGTTCCATCTTTCATGAGAAAGTCATCATTTTGATCTTCATTGGCATTACCACAAAGGCCACAGAGTGCATTGGCATAAGAGTCGGGAACGATGACCCTGGCATAGCTGTACCAGTCAAAGCTGACACGCAGATCAAAGTCTGTGTTGATGAAGCCGTGAACTCCACTCTGATAGATGCTCAGTTTATTTTCATAGGAAAAGGGCAGTTCCACAAAGATGCCATTGACCTGAATTAAAATATAGAAAAAAAATAGTCAAGGCATTAACAATTATTTCAAACTAAAGAGTAGATTTGGTCTTATTAGATTTCAGACTCATCATCTCCCCTATTCCACTCGATGGGCTGTTTGACAAATAAGCAAAGTAAGAATTCTATCACTATTTAATAACAATAAATTTAGACATAGAAAAAAAAAACAAATGCAAAAGATGTAATTTAAATTTAGCCCTAGAAGATGAAACAATATAACAAATAGAATAAGTTGTAAAAATTACACAAAACAATTAAAACGCTAGCTTGATAACTAAAATAATTTCTACTTCTCGTGAAATTCTCTATGCCGAAGAACAAATTCTGTATACATTTCTAAATACTATAGATCATAAATAGATATTTTTATAATTTCAAATAAGTGACTGACATCCTCCCCATTAAACCAATATCCATTTGGGAACTGGATGAAAAACAATAGGGAGGTCTTGCCTTTAATATCTTCACTAAGAAATAAGAAACAAAGTACTCTCTATATATAGTATCACCTCCCTAAACCAGAAGCCAGCAATCTTTTTAGACTGAGTTTTTGGGGTTGTTCCATGAAAACATATGCAAGTTGGCTTTTCTCATGAAAATTCTTGTGTGAGATTAATAAGTCTTGAAAAGGATTTTGTGGGATTCCACCTTGCAGAAGATTATTTTGCTATTCCAGCATTTATATTGGAGGAATTAAATTAAGCATGATAATATTTTGGCCTGTGCAAGTCCCATATATCTGACCCCTAAATCTGCAACTATAATCCCATCCTGGTTTGAATCGTAGCTAAACCTCCATACAAGAACTAAGAAACATTGAGAACTTAACACCTATGAAGCTCTTATGCCTGAGAACCTAAAACTTGCAATGACTCTTTTTTTGTTTATTAATAGGACATTTGAACACCCCCTTGGATTAGTTTACATACCTGGATCTTTTTGGGAAACTCTTGGCTCATACTGATGGTAAAGTTGTAGATTTCCAGGGTCACCACTTTGGTGAAGGACACTGCCTTGTTGCCTCGGTGGTTATTCTCCACGGTGACCAAAAACGGGGTCAGAGAAGGATCCTGGGAGCAGAGCCCAGCCATTTGGTAAATGCAGGTTCCCATGAAATTGTATTTCTTCCCATCGAAGGTTGTATAGTGAGGGTCTCCGGTTCCTATGCAGGTCTTGTAAGTGACAGCATGGCATCCCCGGACACCATTGACCACGCTGCATTTTGTCTTGCCCTTGCAAGAAGACTTTTGGCATACAGCCTTGCCTAATTTAGCATCACACTTGCAATGACTCTGGCAGTCTTCATCTCCCCAGAACTCTTCCCCTGCCTTATAGGTCACGCCTTGGTAAATGCAATTGCAGGTGTCTACCGGAACGCACTTCTCACCGCTGCGGACAAAGCCTTCGTCACAATGGCAGATTTGCGCACAGGTGTTGTTACAGGTGCTGGGAGCACAATGGTCAGAGCAGGTGGCTGGACAGGCATTTCCACAGGCTTCATAGTGGCTGTTCTCAGGGCAGGATATTGGGACTATTTTACAAAACCATGGTTAAAACAAGATTAGTGACTATTAACATGCACTTATTACTGAGAAAACACCCTGCGTGTCTAAAGCAAAACAACAAAAAGATTCACATTGGTTCTGGATAATAGCAATAGCAATAGCAATAGCAGTAGACTTATATACCGCTTCATAGGCCTTTCAGGCCTCTCTAAGCGGTTTACAGAGAGTCAGCATATTGCCCCCAACAATCTGGGTCCTCATTTTACCCACCTCGGAAGGATGGAAGGCTGAGTCAACCCTGAGCCGGTGAGATTTGAACCGCTTACCTGCTGATCTAGCAGTAGCCTGCAGTGCTGCATTTAACCACTGCGCCACCTTGGCTCTTAATAATCAAAAGAGTAGCAGGCTTTCCTTGTGGGATTTTGAAAGAGAAAGTAAAAGAAAGTCCTTTAAAAGCTTTGGGAAGAGAGGAAAGCATCTTTATGCACGAAACTCTGCATTGTGGGAGGAGAGTTGTGTTAGTTTATGAGAGGAAAAAAAATCAGAAGAAACCTATTTTATTAAAAGGCAGAAGCCTTTGTGAGCTGCACACCCTTCATCAGATGCAAAGAGCCACAAAAGCCAACACCTTGTAATAAAATTGGTTGGTTGGATAAGATGCTACTGGACTGCACTTGTTCAGCTTAATTACTGAAAAATGATGAATAAGCTGTGGAAAAGTAATACAGGAATGGGTGGAAGGAAGAAAAATACTTTTACTCTCAATGTTTCTTAACCTTGGCAGTTTGAAGATGTGCGGACTTCAACTCTCAGAATTCCCCAGCAAGCCAAGTCCACACATCTTCAAACCGCCAAAGTTGAGAAACATTGTCTTACCCACATAGCAAGAGGAGAAAAAGTTAGTACTTTCTATTTACTCCCCTATCTCTTATTTGCCAGTTAATAAAACATTATTTACAGAGTACAGGGAACCATGGAAGAAAAAAACAAGCCTAACATGTAATATTTCTTTTTTCTATTCCTAAAATTTTAGACGTATTACTTCACACTTTAAGGTTGGGTGGGTTGGTAGGGAAATAATGAAACCATGGATCATTTGGACTTTGCCTTACGACTTTGTTTCTACCGTTAGATTCTGTTATATTGTTGGATTTGGTTTTTTATTTTATTACTGTTTTGGAAGCAACTCAGTGATTAGAGCAGCATTTAAGTCAAAATAAGCAATTATTCAAATGCAAGAGAAATGCAAATTGATTTCACATTTAATCTTGCATATAAAGATTTGATTTATTGTCAGTTTATTTTTCAATGAAAAATACGGATTTGCAGTCCGAGGAAGTCAAAATTTACTCCCATGTACATTTCATGAGATTTAATCATGGAAAGAGGATCCATACCATACAGGCCAAAGAAATATTGCCCACAATGAATGCATTTTTAAGCAAAATGGGATGACCATATTATCTGCAATCTGCAACAATGTTGATGCTGTTTGGTTTTGGGCTCTGCTGTTTTACAAGGATCTTGCTTGCTTTATATTTCGTGCTGCATCATCTTCCCTTCTGGATCTCAGATTTATATCACTCTTTCCTCTCCCCCCTCTCAGCTTCACTTACTTGCATCTCAGTGCTTTTGCTTAGACGAAATTTCCACTGGCACCCTTAGCCAAGGTTACCCACACCAAAACATGCCCTGGATGTCAAAGAATACAATCTTGCTATTTTCAAAGTACACATTGCATGTTATATTTAATGGAGGGATACACCTTTACATCTTGTAATCTGTCATGCCAAGTTTCTCAGCAAATGGCAATACTAAGATGAACGGATAAAGGAGATGGCGGGAGGTAGAGAAAGTGAAAGAGAGAGAGAGCAAGAGAGTGTTTGTATTACTGTGGGTAATTCTTTTGTTCCTTTTTTCCATAGAGGGAAAATTAAGGAGTTTTTTTAATATGTAAGGATATGAAGTGATTCTTATAGTCTTTGCATTCTCCTCCTGGTTAGCTGCAAATAGAATCTAGATCAACTCGGCTTGATTTCCAAATAGAGAAGTCAGTGGAAGATATAAGGAATTGAAAGTGGCCCCAGTTACATATGAACAATCTGAGTATCCAATAAAGCTTTATACATTTAAATGTATATTCTAATAAGAACCAGCTTTAAAAGACAGAAATTATCATCATCATCATCATCATCATCATCGCCACCATCACCATCAATTTATGAAGATGCTTACCTGAAGAACAAAGAGCAGCAGTGCCGTAGCCATCAGATTTACCACCTCCGAAGACAAAAAGTCCAAATGGAGAGTTTTCGTGTTGCACTAACAGGGCACGATCTGTTATCTCCATGTCTTCTTCAGCCCATGAATATTCGGTGTAAGGGATCTTTGTCCACCGCATCGTCCTGCGTTCCATTGTGATCCTACCAGATTCTGAGGATTTCGCTATAATCATGGCATGATTTGTGAAGTTCTTCATTCCATAAATGCGGTATGAATTGCAATAGCATGTTATGGCAGGGATGTTCATGAGGAAAGGGTCATAAGAATCGTCTCCTCTTTTGGCACCAGTGGAAAAAAAACCGACTTGGATTCTAGCATCAGCAGAGATAAAAAGTGGTTGAGAGGCCGGGATCTCAAGTTGAACGACTTCTCCAGCCACCAGAGTACGAGATTCTTTCTTGGAGCTTGATTGATATTTGAGTAAAGTGTTCTCTGCAGAAACAATATACGCAATATCAAATTTTGTCTGGAAAGAAAGAGGAGGGACAATAAAGGTGGTTCCCCAGCTCTGAACTGGCAGAAGCTGCTCAACAACATGATCACAGGCTGTGAACTTGGAAACACACTTATGTCCACTCAAGACAGCCACAGGTTTGGTCGACTCAATCCTGGTGCCTGATAAATCTTCTGTGCTTTGCAGCTGAATTGCTTCAAAGGCCTTGAGGTCAGTCATCAAGATGGACCCAGGACTATAAACCTTACTTTTGTATGTCACAGTGCCTTTCAGGTGGATTGTCACTTTTGTGAGAACTTCATGGGCTACGATAGCGAATTCTTTTATGCCATTTCCTGTGGGGGTGACCACATAATATAACTGTCCCAGCTGGTGGATGGGATAGGTGATTGTTCCCTCACTTGTAAAAGGCAAGTAATTGTAGGAGATGACAGAAATGTCTTGGTCAGCTTCGATCAGCACCACCTTATTAAATTTGTCACTTCCCACCATTGTTAAGGACTGTGGTAATTGAATGGAAATGACTTCTCCTTCATTGATGGTTTTGTGTAGTATTGTATTGCTTGTTGACACCGTAATATTTGTCACAAAATTATATCCAGAGATGTACAGCTCAAGCTTTTGAGTAGCTTGCCCAGGATTGTGATTTTGCATAAAGGCAGTAACAAAACTCTTTCCCCGGGAACTTAAATGACATGTTCCTGAAAAAAAAGAAGGACTCTTAGGAGAGGATAGATCTCATCATACCTTAAATTAGAATACTTCACCATCTTTATTCTTGTTTCTGGTTATCAGAAAGTCAAGAATAAAGCGAGGTACATAAGAGCCATTGGCAACTTCAGATATGTAACCCCTAGGTGAAAATGGTACCGTTTTATCACACCATCATCCGCTTCTCCCCCTTCTACATTTAAAAAAATATATCAATCACATCGACTTTGGTGACAGTGCAACACCTCCCTCTATGCCCATGTGACCTTCAGACAGGACAAAATGTCACACTATGGCCCCTGACCATCTTTTACTCATTGGTATCATTGGTTTAAGACAATATGCACATTTCACCTTTTCCCCTTGGTTTGGATTGTCTTCCATGTGGATAAATATCCTGTGAATCGTATTTTGAGATAACTCTGAAGTATTAAGAACCCCTTTCAGCCACCGTTCTGAAATAGCTGACTGAGGAATTCTGGGAGTTGAAGTCCACACTTTCTTGGGCTATAGTTCTCAAGCTACAATTATCTTTCCCCAAGGATACTTAGCCAGTGAACATAAAGGAATGAATACTTACCCTTAACACAGGTCAGGACTTCTTCTTGAAGGCGGCAGGTTTCATCAGCGGCACAAGAGTGGGCCTCACATAGGAGCCCTTTACCGGGGACACAAGTACATTTTTCCTGGCAGGTATTCAGCAGAACAGTCTCATGGGGCTGGTAGGAAGAAACAGAGATTTTCGGAATTACAATATAGATATATATTGACTTTGGGATATAAACTTTATTTAATTATATTATTTATTTGAATTTATTGAATGGCATGGTGGCCTAGAGGTAGAGTTCTTGCCTCACAGTCAGGAGGCTCTGAGTTCAATTCTATGTAGCAGCCGATATTCCTCCCTTATTTTCTTATTATTATTTTCTTTGAGTTCTTTTAGCTTTTAAAAAGGTGACGTTTTTGCGAAATGTCATAACAGAAAAAAAATGTGTCTGATTTTCTAATTTCCCAATAAATTCCTTTAGATGCTGTCAATTTAGAAGAAATATTCAGGGAAATAATCACCAGTAGGTACGTATATGAAGAAAATAATACTTTAGATACTTCTTCAGAATTTGACATAACCATTTCTGGTTTTAAGCTACTCGGAATGCTTTAAAACCTCAGCCACATAACATAATACTGAAAATACTTCTTTTGTGAAAGAACAAACTGAACTTGTGAACAGACTGTTTTTTTTAGTTCATCACTAACAAAAATCAGAAAATTGAGCATGAAAAACCATAGGTTTCCACATACATGCACATATATCTCTTGTGTTGGATGAAGGTAGCCTGCATGTAGTCCTCGACTTAAAACCATTTGCTTAGTGATTATTCAAATATACAACAGCATTAGAAGAAAAAGGGACTCCCAACCTGTTTTCAAACTTATGACTGTTGCAGCATATTCATAATTGCGGCATCCCCATGGTCACATGATCAAAATTTGTGCCCTTAGCAACTGGTGTAAAAGAAGCATTCTCCCTTGATTATCATTTGTAACCTTCCCAGCTGGCAGCTGACAAAGAAAGTCAATGGGGGAAGCCAAATTTTCCTAGTGATACCATGCTTCACTTAACCAATGTGGCGAAACAGGTTGCAAAATAGGCACAAGTCCCATAACAACTGTCATCACTGAGCAGGAGAAATTGTGTTTGTAAGGTGAAGACTATCTATATATTTGCTAACCTCATAGTCGTGTCCATCTTGGGAACAGCCACAGGTTTCCACAGAAACACAGGAAAGGCCATCAAAGAAGAAACCGGCATCGCACTGGCATCCTTTTGCACAGGTGTCCGGGCATGGATCAGGGTTATTGATCTTGGCACAACTAGTGGGGCACAGGTTGGAACAGACCCGGTAGTGGCTATTGACTGGGCAGCTTGGAACTACATTGGAAAAAAAATATATTGATACGGTACATATTAGTTGACATTTCTTGGGTGTTACTCAAGGCAGAGGAAAATGGAATGAAGTGGACGTAGCTACCCATTGAATGTACTGCTCAGATGCTCCGTAGGATTCCCTTTAAGGATCTGAGACACATTTTATATTTTTATTACGAAGGGTTTTTTTACACTGAGATTTCAATATCAGTTTTCAATGTCAGCAGACATGAGCTTTGTCCAGCCTTAGGAGCAGCTCTGGACCTATGAGCTGAGCTGGCTTTGAAAGCTGAGTTGATTTATGGTTGGAAACAACCTCACACTTTCCAATCAGTCATTCCAGTTATCAGCAAGAAACCCCACATAGTGTAATGTACTTCCTATGAATGGCAAGAGGAGAGTCTTTAGTGATTTATCTCATGCACTTTTTTAGTAGACTGAAAGTTAAAGAATTTTCATTACTTCAGGATCTGGGGGGAATGGGATCAGAGTATTCATGTGAAGCAAGGATCCCTGCATTCTCACAATAGCCAGAAGGAGTGGAATGGGTGAGAGGGATCTTTGAGAAGAGAAACTTGCAGGCGGAATTATAGATCCCAAAGTGATCCCTGATAAAGATGAACAACCTGTGTGTCCATTCAATTCTAATAACAACGTAAACAGCTTCATCAATTTATGAGGATACTTACCTGAAGAACAAAGAGCAGCAGTGCCGTAGCCATCAGCTTTACCACCTCCGAAGACGAAAAGTCCAAATGGAGAGTTTTCGTGTTCCACTGGCAGGGCACGATCTGTTATCTCCACATCTTCTTCAGCCCATGAATATTTGGTCCCTGGGATCTGTGACCACCGGATCGTCCTGCCTTCCACTATGATTCTACCAGATTCTGAGGATTTGGCTATAATCATGGCATGATTAGTAAAGTTTTTCATTCCATAAATGTGGTATGAATTGCAATAGCATGTTATGGCAGGGATGTTCATGAGGAAAGGGTCATAGGAATTGTCTCCTCTTTTGGCACCAGTGAAAAAAAACACGACTTGGATTCTAGCATCAGCAGAGATAAAAAGTGGTTGAGAGGCCGGGATCTCAAGTTGAACCACTTCTCCAGCCACCAGGGGACGAGATCCTTTCCTGGAGCTGGATTGATATTTGAGTAAAGTGTTCTCTGCAGAAACAATATACGCAATATCAAATTTTGTCTGGAAAGAAAGAGGAGGGACGATGAAGGTGGTTCCCCAGCTCTGAACTGGCAGGAGCTGCTCAACAACATGATCACAGGCTGTGAACTTGGAAACACAGGTATGTCCACTCAAGACAGCCACAGGTTTGGTCGATTCAATCCTGGTGCCTGATAAATCTTCTGTGCTTTGCAACTGAATTGCTTCAAAGGCCTCGAGGTCAGTCATCAAGATGGACCCAGGACCATAAACCTTGCTTTTGTATGTCACAGTGCCTTTCAGGTGGATTGTCACTTTTGTGAGAACCTCATGGGCTATGATAGCAAATTCTTTTGTCCCATTACTTATGGGGGTGACCACATAATATAACTGTCCCAGCTGGTGGATGGGATAGGTGATTGTTCCCTCACTTGTAAAAGGCAAGTAATTGTAGGAGATGACAGAAATGTCTTGGTCAGCTTCGATCAGCACCACCTTATTAAATTTGTCACTTCCCACCATTGCTAAGGACAGTGGTAATTGAATGGAAATGACTTCTCCTTCATTGATGGTTTTGTGTAGTATTGTATTGCTTGTTGACACTGTAATATTTGTCACAAAATTATATCCAGAGATGTACAACTCAAGCTTTTGAGTAGCTTGCCCAGGATTGTGATTTTGCATGAAGGCAGTAACAAAACTCTTTCCCCGGGAACTTAAATGACAAGTTCCTGAAAAAAAAAAAAAGAAGGTCTTGTAGGAGTGGATTGATCTACTTTTGTATTAAATTAGGATACTTTCCTCCTTGGATTTGACTCTGTTAAACTTACCATTTCTATGTGGCCACCTCAGATGACCGACTGATCCTAACAACTTGAGGATGATAGATAAAGACTGATCATAAAGATTCGGCTTAAGTAAAGCTTAATCATAATTACCACATGAGCATAGCCTATTTTGGGAAACTGGTATAATAAAAACGGTTTGCTTTTGCAGAACAATTGATCAAGTCTTCCTCCCATCCACTGCTCTAAAGCATCCTGGTGGTTCTTTAAAGGAGCAAGTATTATTTTAAAAAAATACATTTTTGGTCTGAATGGACTGCATAGTTGGACAGCAGTTTTTCTGAGTTCTCACAAGGAAGAAGTAAACTTCAAATCGCTCTTCACAGTGCTGTGCTTTCTAAATGGATCAACAAATTTAAACCTGGATTATTAGTTTTTTTTTAATGAAATTTTGAATTGAAAATGAGAGCCACTCGATATAAAATTTGTAATCCATTCTGTTTGCGTGTGTCCGTGTGTTCACACGCACGCACGCACGCACGTGTATGTATGTATGTATGTATGTATGTATGTATGTATGTATGTATGTGTGGGATGCAGGGGTTCAGTGGCTAATACACTGAGCTTGTCAATCAGAACGGTCATCAGTTTGGCAGTTTGAATCCCTAGTGCCGCGTAACAGAGTGAGCTCCCATTACTTGTCCCAGCTTCTGCAACCTAGCAGTTCGAAAGCAGATAAAAATGCAAGTAAAAAAATAGGAACCACCTTGAGGGGAAGGTAATAGAGTTCTGTGCACCTTCAGCATTTAGTCATGCAGGCCACATGACCATGGAGAGACATCTTTTGACAGTGCTTTGAAACAGAGATGAGCACCGCCCCCTAGAGTCAGGAACAACTAGAACATATGTCCAAGGGGAACTGTTACTATGTATGTATGTATGTATGTATGTATGTATGTATGTATGTATGTATGTATGTATGTAATTAAAAGCCTTAACTAAAAGCATTTTATTTAGGAAACCAGGACTGTCCAAATTATTTGCTACATTGTAAAAATGTACTTTTGTTTTTTACTATTCCCAAACTTCAATTAAAAAGTAAGCTGTTGAAACTTGGAAAAGCTCTGAAATGTATATTTACCAATACCCATTCTGACATTTTTCCTTGCAAATGTTTTTTTTTACTTTTATTCAGAATATAATTCTTTTTTAAAATCCTTATGTTTACATGTTATTGGATGACTAATTTTTCATGATATAACTGCCATTAAGGCCAAAATCGAAAAATCCTCTGATGATGCCAAATGCAGACTTTGCAAAGAAGCTGATGAAACTGTTGATCACATACTCAGCTGCTGTAAAAAAATCGCGCAGACTGATTATAAATTGCGGCACAATTCAGTAGCACAAATGATCCATTGGAATTTGTGCAAAAATTATAATATTAAAACAGCAACAAACTGGTGGGAACATCAGCCTGAAAAAGTCACCGAAAATCAGATGGTCAAGATCTTGTGGGATTTCCGTATACAAACCGACAAAATACTGGCGCATAATACACCAGACATCACATTGGTTGAGAAAAACAAGGTCACAATCATAGACATCGCAATACCAGGTGATAGCAGGGTCGCCGAGAAGGAACATGAAAAAATCGCAAGATACCAGGACTTAAAAATCTAAATTCAACGACTATGGCACAAACCAGCAGTGGTAATTCCAGTGGTAATTGGCACACAGGGTGCTATTCCAAAAGCACTGGAATTACATTTAAAACAGTTAAAAATTGACAAAATCACCATCAGTCAAATGCAAAAAGCCGCACTGCTTGGATCTGCACGCATATTACGAAAATACGTTACGACGTCCTAGGCCCCTGGGTGGGGCCCGACTAGTAACCAATGCCAAATCCGGCGAAACAACTGGCCGCTGTGATACAATTGTACAACAACAACAACAACAATAATAATAATAATAATAATCCTAAATTATGAATTAAATGGTCTTCCTGTCTCGGTATTTAATTGAGGTGCATCACACTGAGGCACCAACCCAGAGCCAACATTGGGCCATCAATAGCAATAGCAATAGCAGTTAGACTTATATACTGCTTCATAGGGCTTTCAGCCCTCTCTAAGCGTTTTACAGAGTCAGCATATCGCCCCCAACAACAATCCGGGTCCTCATTTTACCCACCTCGGAAGGATGGAAGGCTGAGCTGAGCTGGTGAGATTTGAACAGCCGAACTGCAGAACTGCAGTCAGCTGAAGTAGCCTGCAGTGCTGCATTTAACCACTGCGCCACCTCGGCTCAAAAAGAACCACAGCAAATAGTTTCCCAATAGATAAGAAGGGGTTGTAATTTTTCCTGATCAAGTGCATTTAAATGCTTGAGGACTTATGGCAAACCTGTCAAAAAATTGAAAAATGTCGAACTTGACACTGCAGTGTCAAAATGCCTCCCTCAAACAACAGAGACAATTTCCCACCCCACCCCGACCCCCATCTAGGCTATCCTACTGGGAGGCAGGGCCGAGGCTGGGCCTGAAGTAGAGATCTGGGCCTCAACTTCAATTCTAGTGTCTATGGAGATTCTCAATTATCCAGGTCATGGTTGTCCCAAATGTGTGTTCCAAAGGCAACTGGATTTAATTTTTTTCCTTGAAAACATTTCACTTCTCATCCAAGAAGCTTCTTCCGTTCTTCTGAACGTGGCGGAATAGAAAGATTTATGGTGTTTGTAGTTATCTGGATGTTACATTTTCAAGGAGAAAAAAAAACCCCAAGAATGTTGGCTTTTTAAAAGCACCTTTGGCTCTAGTACCCCTCAAAAAAGGCTGCCTTAGGGAACAGCGCAATTTTCCACGCTGCTTAGGGCTCCCCAGGAGCTTACCTGAGGGGAAAGGTGAGCACATTGTTTACCTTTAGGTGGTGTTTTCTCTCTTTGGAGAGGCCTCTGCGGCCTAACAGAACCTGCTCCAGGACTCACCAGGCCTTCATTCTCAAAGTGGCTTTGGCGAAGGCTCTGCAGCCTTCAAAACCACGCAAAAGCACACCCCGTGCAGAGACTCTCCATTCACCCTCCATTCTCACTTCCACAGCCTCTAAAACCCCTGCGACAAAGGGGCACGCTTGGAGGTTGCGAACTGGCGTGTCACCCAAAATGTCACTATGTGTCACTTTTGACACGTGTGGGAAGCCCCCCTCCTAGAAGAATGAAATATTTTGGGAAGTATTAAAAAAAGGCAGAATATTTCATTTCCCTAAATGAGAAATAGAGAAATATGTTCTTAAAAGTGCTGGCTTCCTTGGTTTTTTTCCATCTTGTTTAACAAACACAATTAATCGTAGATCCTGCCTTCCTTGGGGTTTTAGTCCTGTCTTGAATGGATTACCAAATCTGCATTTTTAAAAAGGTGGCCTCCTCAGTTTTGGGGGTGGGTGGGTGGGAAGACTGAGTCTCCTTTCTGGCTTTTAAGAGGACGTTTCTCTATTTCTCATTTAGGGAAGTATAATATTCTGCCTTTTTTAATACTTCCCAAAATATTTCATTCTTCTAAGAGGGGGGCTTCCCCCATCAGATGTTCACCATCACTGTGCTAGAGGGATAGTAACTTTAAAACGATCTTGAGGAGAAATAGTTCCAAGCTCAGCATTCCCTCCATGGGTGGGCAAATACAGAGACACCCCAAAATTCCTTCCATGCATTTGAAATAACAGAAATATACATCAAACAGTCCAGTTTACTCACCACAGATTTGGGCCAAACCTGCCAAAAGGAGCAGAAGTCTTCTCAGTGCCATACCTACAAAAGGAGAAGAGATTAAGGATTTTTTTCTCTCTCTGCACCGACACATCCTGCACCTCCAGATCCACTGGGGAAACAAAGCCCAGCTGTCACCATGCAGACATCATTAATGTAACTGGCATGAAATTTTAAAGGTGAAACGATGATAATTAGTTTGTGTGCATAGCAAAACCGCCTTGCAGCCTGACGCTGGGACACCCATGGAAGATCAGAGAAAATCAAAGTGGTCATTAAGAAATGGCACAAATTTGATAGCAGATCAATAATCAGTCAGTGATATTTAAAGCCACCCCAAAAATATTCTTTATTTTTTGAATATTTGGTTCAATATGATGACACTGGTATCAATGGGAGGGCAACACAAGGGAGGCTAGAAGTTTCTGGAAGGGAAAAGGGTTACATATAGTGTGTTATTAGGGGCCCCCTTGAGGGTGTTAGGCAAATCAACCCAGAGATTAAAAAGCCCGCCAAAAGTTAAGGTAGCTGGTGAGGTAAATTTAACCAGCCAATCAGAAATGCCGATGTAATATATGAATTGCATACAATGCCTGTTGTGAGGAGATTTGGTGCGCTTGTTTTAAGGCATTAGTTCTGAGCAGAAATAATTTTTTTGAAATGTTCCTGCCCATCTTTGCGTGATTATTTGGTATAATTCACACTAGATGAAATACATGACCCAACTTTGGTCAGAGCCAATAAATATATGAAAATGCCTCAGTGTTGCAGCCTATAGTTAAGGGACTAGTCCTTGTGAGGCTTTTGAGAGAAACTGAATAAGTTTGGGTGAAGTAAGGGAAAGTAAACATATCTCTCAAATGGTCATTTTTAAAGTGACAGTATAAGCAATTATGATATTAGCAATAATTGTCGAGAGGGATCTTGGAGTCATAGCAGACAATCACTTAAATATGAGCACATAGTGTGCTGCAGTTGCCAAAAATGCCAACATGACTTCAGCAACAGTGGTCAACACCTGAAATTCTCTACCTGACTCCATTGTTACATTATCTAACCCCCACAGCTTCAACCTTAAACTGTCTAGTGTGGACCTCACCCCATTCCTAAGAGGTCAGTAAAAGGAGGCGTACATAAGTGCATCATTGCGCCTACCGTCCCTGTCCTACCGTCCTCATTTACTTGCACTCATTCCTTCTTCGTGCCCATGTTTATACTTATACCTGTTATCTAGTACATGTTCAACAAATTTAAAAAATAAAAAAGCCAACCCAGTCCTAGGCTGCATGAACAGAGAGATAGAAAATCTTTCAGAATGTGCACATTCTTTTGGGGGAAAAAATATCTCAGATTATTGTCAGATTTCCAGGGAATTTATCTGCTACAGAGTTTTCCCCAGCTTGGCACCTGTAATCTATCATGGGATAGAAATCCCATCCATTAGGGGAATTTTGGAAGAGGTGCTCCCAGAAGAAGAGCCTGTATTACATAATCTTCAGGAGATAACAGGATGACAGAGTTGGAAGGGACCTTGGAGGTCTTCCAGTCCAACCCCCTGCTCGAGCAGGAGACCCTACCCCCATGATGGCGAACCTATTGCCAATGTGCCACAGGTGACATGCAGAATCCTCTGCAGGCACGCCAGTGGTCACCCCAGTCCAGCTCCACCATGCATAACTTTGGGTCTCTGGGGCGCATGCGCTGTGGGCACTCACATTGCATTTTTGGGCCTCGCGTGGCCCCCTGTGCCCCATTTTGGCCCTGGAAGGACTCCTGCACCAACCTGGAAGCCAAAAATGGGCAAGGGAGCACAGGGGGTCATGCGGGGGTGGTGGAGCATGGGGGGGAGGTCACACTGCATTAACAAAAAGGTTAGCCAGCCCTGCCCTATACCATTCCAGACAAGCGGCTGTCCAGTCTTTTCTTAAAACCGTTGAAGCCCCCACAACTTCTGAAGGCAAGCAATCCCACGGATTAATTTTTTCTAACCGTCAGGAAATTCCATCCTTCCGAAGTCAGTAAAACGAGGACCCAAACTGCTTAGAGGGGGCTGTAAAGCACTGCGAAGCGGCATATAAGTCCGAGCGCTATTGCTATTTAGGCAATACCTACAAGGACTCCACCTTCCCATATTTATTTCGCAAAACGTTAGAGCCTCTATCCCAGTGCCACCTTTGCAGGCTTAATATATAGGTGGGAATCTAAAACTCAATCAAATATGGGAGTGACCAGTTGAGTCATTGTTGTTTCTGGAGGGAGGCTACCAGTGGTTTTTGCGTCAATACAAATTCTCAGGAACACAAAAGTGTTTGGATTGTTTAAAATGATATTTAATTCACCTCATCAAAGTATTGAGGTTGGGATGCAAGCTAAGTTTTCTATAGTCCCCCCCCCCCCCGCTCAGTAGAATTAAAGGAATCCTCTCTCTTTTTAAAAAAAAAATCTCCAGCCTACATCACCTTATTTGGTGGAATTTCCCATGCTCTTTCATAAATTGTGTTCTCTGATATGTTTACAGAAAGTTAACCTTTTTGGAAAATTTCCCTGCAGAGTTCTTTGACAGTATAATTGGATGGATGTTTTTCATTGATGTAACTCTGAGATCAAGGAAGTACAGTCCCACATAAGAAGTTATAGGGCTGGAGTTTACATAAACAACGGTGGTGGGATTCAAAATTGTTCACCAGTTCTGTGGGCCTGGCACAGTGGGCAAGGCATGGTGTGGGGGGGCATGGTATGGCTCAGTGGGCACGGTTCGGTGGGCGTGTCTCAGTGGGCGTGGCAGCAGAAGGATATTGTAAAATCCCCATTGCCTCCCAATCAACTGGGACTCAGGAGGAAGAGAATAGATGGGGTTTGGCCAGTCAGAGGTGGTATTTACCGGTTCTCCGAACTACTCAAAATTTCCACTACCGGTTCTGCAGAACTGATCAGAACCTGCTGAATACCACCTCTAAAAAACACAAGATGGACAGATATTATTATTTCTTACCTGGTGTGTAAATTTCCATTCAAAACTCTTTTTGGATTGCCTTAATCTTTAAAATTTAAAATTTCAAAAATCCACATCATATGAATTATTCAATTAGCATTCTGGAACATATTTATTTTATTTGTCTTTTTTTTTAAAAAAAATCTAAATGCAATTCCTTCACATCGCAGCTGGATTCCAAACACAGTGTCTATTTGCAGTTTTCGTAATTTGAGTTGCAGTTTGCATGACAACCTGCTATTTGTTTGAAGCAGCTTCAAGTACACTTACTTGGAAGAAAGCTTTTCTGAAGGAAGTGGAGTCTTACACTTTTGGAAACACATTGCTATGTTCTGGTGGAGTAGAGGTGGCGCACTCACCTCATAATCAGGAGGCTCTGAGCTCAATCCCAGAAAGCAGCAGATGTTTCTCTCTCTGGATGAGGAAATACCCGCTGTGACCTCTGCATAGGCATCAGGAAGGGCCTCCAGCTAGTAAATGCTCAACTCCATTTAGTCGCCCCAATTGCACCCCGATGCAAGGGATTACCACAGGGGTGTCAAACTCAATTTCATTGAGGGCTGCATCAGGGCTGTGGTTGACCTCGGGGACTGGGTGGGTGTGGCCAGCTTGACACCATTCCCCAAACTGCTGGAATGTTTCCTTTTCACACTGGATAGACCGGGCTGAAGCCATGCTGGCTCGATGTTTCTTCTTTGCACTGAATAGACCAGGCTGAAGCAACACGGGTAGACCAGGCTAAAGTGATGCAGACCGGCTCCTTACATTTTCCAGGATGGGGCCACAGCAGGGGTGGGTATCTGTCAGTTCTAACCTCCTCTATAGAAGAGGTTCCACAAATCGACAGTGCCATTTAGAACCGGTTCCAGCTCCCTCCCCCCCACCCGTCCGCACATCATCAAGATGAAGAGCGAGAGGAGGAATTCTGGGAGTTGAAGTCCACAGGTCTTAAAGCTGTCAAGTTTGAACACCCCTGGGGTTTTTTCCTAAAGGGTTAGGGGTGCAAGGATCTTGTAACTTGACAGCTTTAAGACTTGCATGCTTCAAATGCCAGAGTTTCTGAGCCAACATTTTGGTTGCTAAGCAAGAGCATTGTTAAGTGAGTTTCACCACATTTTACAAGTTGGCCATGCCCACTCAGTCACATGGCTGGCAAGCCACTCCCACCCGGTCACATTGCTGGAAAGCCACTCCCACCTGGTCATATGGCCAGCAAGCCACTCCCACAAAGCAGGCCACACCTACAGAAGAGGATCTAAAAAAATTTGAAACCCACCACTGGGCCACAGGCTGGATCTGACCACATCTCAGGCCCATGGGCCTTCTGTTTGACACCCAGGGTTGTTAAAAGGAATAAAAAGGTTGCTAAGGTCTGCTTGAGTCTTATCTCCCAAAGACCAGAGAAGTTGAGTTTGACATACTCCTTAATGGAAAACTATTTTAGGAAAAATTGGGCCGTTTGGGTTTCTTACAGTCTAACACATAGTTTTCAACTAAGCATTTATCTTATAACATAATTTAGGATGGGAGTATTTCCAGAGCAGTTTCAGAGCCTTTATCATTTTTCTCTACTTTTAGCCCTTAGGCCATTTTCTGCTCCAAGTATTTCCAGAATCTTTTTTCTTTTTATTTAGCCTTTCTCAGAACTTTACATTTAAATGTTTGCCGATCCATCCTATCAATATTTGTTGCCCACTTTCCCTGGGGATTAAATAGGAAGGGATTTTCACCGTCATGGCTCTTTAATCTGCTATTGACTGAAACTGTGTACAGCAAAGGAATTAAGTTCTCATGAAGTTCCTCTGAATTCAACCATGACACGTCACAAATACTGTTTTGATAACTTCCTGAATTGGATCCCTTTGGTTATACACCACTTTATAAATCTGGGCTGCAAAATTGCTAATAAAAGTATTGATGATAAAGAAAATAATAAGAACACTTTGTCAAATTACAATGATGATGGGTTCTATTTCAGACCAGCTGGCCACATCTTCTTACATTGCATTGTGTTTCAAAGATAAGGCAGTCAGTTATATCCCTGGGTGTTGCAAAAAGCATAGAAAACCCACAGTAGGATTACCCTATTTTTTGGAGTATAAGACGCATCTTTCCCCCCACCCCCACCCCAATATACTCCGGAGCATCTTATACTCCAGAAAATACGGTAGTTCAGAGAAGTATCCAGCAGCCTCATTCATTCATTTGTCCATCCATCCATCCATCCATCCATCCATCCATCTCTGCTTTTAAAGAGCTCAAGATGACTCACAAGAAGCCATCTTTATTTTATCCCTTCAACATCAAGCTGGTGAAAAAGATTAAGCTGAAAGAAAGTAACGGGCCCCATATCACCAGTGTGTGTTTTATGATCAATGGGTTTTTGAACTCTAAGGATTTCACTTTACCACGATTCAATAGTCTAACCATGATACCACATAGAAGCACACTTGCCTCCATAAAACTGAAGGTTTGAAGAGCAAGGGTGATGCAGTAGTTAGAATAAGTATTGCAGGCTAACTCTGCGCACAGCCAGAAGTTCGATCTTGATGGGCGTAAGGTTGACTCAGCCTTCCATCCTTCCAAGAATGGTCAAAAAAGGACTCAGATAGTTGTGGGCAATATACTGATTCTGTAAGTGGCGTGGAGAAATTGTAAAACAGTATGAAGTGCTATTGCTACCGTGAAGTCTAACAGACAATGGGAATAACACAGGCTGCATTCACACATAACATTGTCCCCAAATGTTACCACATATTTAGTACCAGCTAATTTAAGCTTTCTGAATGGGCATGTATGAAACACACATGTCACTCATAGGTCATTTGTCGATTATTATCCCTTCCTTCCTTCCTTCCTCCCTCCCTCCCTCCCTCCCTCCTTCCTATCAATCCATTCATTATTTACATACTGCTGTAAACCGTATAGACTCTTGATAGTACCATGGGTTACATACAAACATAACCAATCCCCTAGTCCAGCAATCTGTTCTCACCATGACCAACCAATGGCATATAGAAGCCAACACATCTCCTAGTAGATGGCCTTCAGAAACAGACACACCTCCATTAAGGCTAAGAGCCATGGATCTCCATGAATCCCATAAACTGGTTGAATCCCTGTTTGAAGCCAGCCAAGCTGGTAGCCTGCACAGCATTCATTCATTCATTCTTCATTCATTCATTCATTTAATTTTTTATCCACCCATCTCCCCTACAAGAGGTCTCTGGGTCACATACAAGGTGATTCTCCTAAAAGGTGACTCTGGAGCTTTCATAGGAGTTAATTCCAAAGTTGAATTGCACATCATGGATCAGGAGCTGCCACAAAGAAGGGGGAGTCAAGCTATTCTCCAAAGCATCTGAAGGTAGAACAAGAAGCAATGGGTGGAAGCTAATCAAGCAACTTAGAACTAAGGAAGAATTTCCTGACAGTTTGAACAATTAATCAGTGGAACAACTTGCCTCCAGAAGTTGTGAATGCTCCAACACTGGAGGTTTTCAAGAAGATGTTGGATAACCATTTGTCTGAAGTGGTGTAGGGTTTCCTGCCTAAGTAGGGGATTGGGCTAGAAGACCTCTAAGGTCCCTTCCAACTCTATTATTCTATATTTTCTATATTTTCTATGTCATGTAAAAAAAACACCCTTTTGTCTATCCAGATATTTTGAGGATTCAGTTTTATTTTGTAGGCTGAGCTCTGGTTCTACTATTTTGGGAAGGGGAAATAACTTCCCCTTCTCCTTTTATACACACCATGCATCATGTTCTACCCCTCAATCATGTTCCCTCTCCTTCACCTCCTTTCTAAACTAAATAGGCCCAAATATTGCAGCCTTTCCTCATTCAAAAACTGTTCCAGCCCCTTCAAGATCTTAGTTTACATTCTGTGTCATTTTGCATTCCGCAGTTTACAAATCTTAGCACAGTCAATTTATAGAGAACCATTTTCCGATTAGAGATCTCATCTCTCCTTCAATTTGAATTATGTACAAAAAAATCAGATAAATATTTATAAGAATGGATGATACCAAGTCTCAAGCAGCTTCACCTCTAACATAGGCGTTTTTTCACATTCAAATGCCATCAGATGTGGGGAAAGAGAGCAGTTAAAAATCAGACTTAACACATGTTGAAATTTAATCCTTCCATCTCAGTTTGCATCAGGAGAAATCCAGCATCGATCTACTGATTCAGAAAGAACCAACGTGGGTTTGTGATGTCATGAAATATTTGCCACAATAGTCATTGTTGCTCCTTGATTCAATGCTGTACAGTGCCTGATGAGAATCTAAATAATATTCTCAAATAGTAAATTCTATGAAGACAATTTCTTAGTAAAGCAATGATACAAATATTTCCTGTCCTATCATCTCCCAATGCCTCATTAAACTATGACAAATTACACTTAGCCATGATTTATGGCTGTTTCCTTGATTACCAGTAGAAAGCCATCATAGATAGTGCAGAATCAGGCAGAGATGTTAACAGAGCAAGTGTGTCCTTTCAGTTGTCCTAGAGCAGGGGTGTCAAACTCGATTTTATTGAGGGCCGCATCAGGGTTGTGTTTGACCTTGGGGGGGGCAGTGTGGGCATGGCCAGCTCAACTCATATTGGGGGTACCTGTGGTGGCCCGAGCATTCTGCCAGAGAAAATGTGATCCTGAGCTCCGTTTTCAGCTGCGACGGCCTCCTGCAATCCTCTGCCAGTGAAAATGGAGCTCGCAAGGGCAGCCTATGGCCCTTCTGAGCTCCATTTTCTCTGGCAGAGGCACTGAGGGCGGGTCCTTCACTGTTTCCAGGGTGGCCCCACGGGCCAGATCTAAGCACCCCGTGGGCCGGATGCAGCCCCTGGGCCTTGAGTTTGACACCCCTGTCCTAGAGAGCCCCACCTGGGCCACTTGAATTGTTGCAGCAGATTGAGGTTTGCAATCTACTTATGAAAGACCAGGACTCGAGACCACGAAGGTGCGAGAGAAACAGGTTTATTGATGCATCGAGTTCAGCATGCTAACACACCAAAATCTGAACTGCCTGGGCTTTGCCCAGGATGCCACTTTTATGCCGTGTATTCCACACTGTGCATTCTCAAGGCGTTTCCATACACGAGACAAACATGACATTTCGAAAAGGAGAAGTTCACTTTGGAATGTTACAAACAGAGAAGTACATAAATTTATAATATTCAGCATATTAGGATTTATAGTATTCGGCATATTAGGATCTCCTAACCTGGCCAGCCACTGGTGGGTTTACCTGTGCACCCCCTCTTGCATCATTCCCCCCTTTTGAAACTGCACCCAATCCAAAGACTACTGTGTAGTTTCATAAATGGCAGGTTCCTCTCCATTGAGCATGAGCCCGACATATTCGCTCGAACGTCCTTCTTCTGAGCGTCCTACCAGGGCCAGGACCTTTGCAGTAGCCCGTTTCTCTACCAGGAGGGATAAAAAGTTTGTGATAGTATGGACAAAGATTGGCATAATGCAGGGGATGATAACACAACCTGCTGTGATCAGGCCAATGAAGGCAACGATGGCCTGCAACCCTGGCAATTTTGGGAACCAGGAGTTAAAAGTGGAGGGTAAATCAAATCCTTTCCATTCCTGCCCCGGGAAATGAGTGAGTTGCCGCATTTCTGTGGTGAGCTGCTTAATGACACTTCCAGTCTCATCAATTTGAAGGCAGCAATTAAACAAGTTGAACTTCCCACAGACCCCTCCTTCCCTTGCGAGGAGGTAATCAAGAGCCAATCGATTTTGGTACACTGCAGTACGGAGTTTGTCAGTAGCAGTGGAGAGGATATTCAAAGATTTATCAATCCTCTCCCCAGCCAAGTCCAATACTTCCTGCAGGCGCATGATCCGGTTGATCATGTAAATGGGGGTGCGGTAACCCCAAGACCCATCCTCAGCCCAAGTGGCCCTCCCATAAGTGCATATGATTCTCTCTGAGCTCCACATGTTGGATTTCTCGTATTCAGCCAGTTCCTTACAGGGAAAGTTAGAGAAGGCTGTGTCAGCCTCCCTCCTCTGACGTGTGGGGCCCACTGAGTCATACAACGGGACCCCTAGCACCTGTCATGATTGGATGGGCAACAGAAAGAACACAGGAGCCTGAACATCCAAGAACACAGGAGCCTGACCAATCCTCAGGGAGGACTTCGTAGGACAATGTTCCACGAATCCAATACATGTTCTTCGAGGCTTCCCAAGGGCCAGATGGGGTCTGTGGCTTTTTCCCATTTTAAATTTTAGTGTGTCCTTCTGTGGGCCCTGCAGGCATTGAGTGCATTCCAATGTAGAGGGGGTAATGGCCACCCGTGTGGTCCTGGGTTCTCTTGGGGCTCCCTTTTCCTTCCCTTGTGGGCTGCCTCTCTCACCCTCCTGAGGGGTCCGTGTGGGACAGGGGTTCCTACCCTGTTGTAGGAGTGGCTCCAGAACCACCGTTCCCTTTCCCTGTGTATTTAGGGTGGCTATAGCTGTTCTGCTGAGGGTCTTGTACAGTGTCCCCGCATGGCATTGATATGATTCCAAGTAGTTGGATTGGGTTATCCAGACCTCCAGGCAACTGGCTTTAGCACTATTGTTGCGCGTTATACCTATGCGCCAGTACTTACTCAGGTCTTGTGCATTCATGCTTGACAGATTCTCATCCTCTGACCACCATTGTAGAAACCACTGATTCCCTACATCCTCAATAAGCTGACAAGTTATCTCCACTATTATGGGAATCTGGTCATAAGTTATGTCATATTCCATTTTCAGGCTGAAATCAAGGGGGGCCCACTTCACCCGAGCCCTTGTCCTTTCTGGAAAGGGGTCTGGGAAGGGTCTCTGGCACATAATGGTTGAATTGTATCATTTGTTTGGTGCCCAAGATGTGACATTGGGGTCCATACGACACTGCCAATAGTTCCCTGTCTCCTCTGAACAGGGGGATAGCCCCTCCTCCAGATGGCAATTTAATAACCAGTGTTCATTATACACAAAATGCAGTCCCTGTTCACCCTGATAAAAGCAGTCTTTGCAAAGGGGGAAGGGCCCTAAACCCATTTCCTCTAGCATCAGCTCAGAAGTTACCAGTGGAGGGGAGTCATTTGTAGAGGTGAGGGGGCCTAGCTTCCAGTGGTTGGGGAGTACCCTCATTCCCCCCTTTAGGAAAGGATGGAGTGGGAAAGGGGGTAGGGTCCACGTAATCATAGGGAACATCCCATACCACCAGTGGGGCCTCACCCTTCGCTCTGGCCAGGATTGCTTGATAGAAATAAAGAGAGTTAATGAGAATAGAAATGAATAGGAGAAAAACCACAATCAGAACTGCCGGAATCAGGCCTCTCCTAATGCACGCAGTTTGGCGTACATGCTGGTCAGTCTCCATGGTTGTGCCAGGGCGTTGGGCGGGGGCAGAGCTTCCACGGTAGATGCAGTACGTTGCCTGTGCGATGGATGTCAACATCCAGAGTGACACCTGCAGCGGGCGCTGGTTCTTCACCACCTGTTCGTAGAGCGACAGCTTCCCGTGTGTCTGCAGAAGAGGTGGGGTTCCACCGGTGCTTCCGGAATGTGAGGCGCAGAGGCTCCGCAGGGTCACTGGAGGCCTTCTAGCAAGTTTTTGCAGCCAACTTGAGATGGGTCCAGTGAATCCAAGGCTTAATTTCAGCTACCTTAACAGCAAGGGGAGAACAAATAACAACAGTATACGGCCCATGCCATTTGGGGCCCAATGGTTCCTTCCTCCAGTCCTTCACCCAGACTTCTTGTCCTGGGTGGAAGTTGTGGACTGGAGTTACAATTACAGGAGCATAATCGAGCATAAAAAGCCTCGGGGCTTTCAGTAGCACCTTGAGTGATGAGGCTGGGTTTAGACATATTGGTTGCTGGTTTTCCTCCCAGCCAGACAGCCCTTACAATTAACTGTTGATAATTGCATAGCAGTCAGCTGGTGGGGGTCATAGGGGCTCCATCTGGGGTCCCTTGAAGGGAAGCGTTGCTCAGTAAAGTCAGCCAGAGTGGTGTGGGCAGGGACATCATGTTTTAGAATGTTAAACACTGCAATTCTAATCTTCTCCCTCTCTACAGCATTAAACAGGGTAGTCATTAGCTGTTGGAGATCTAGCCAAGTAGGGTGGTGGGTGTCCACAATAGTTTTAACCAGATCAACCACCTCGTTTGGCTTGGCACTATAAGGGCCATAGTGAAGTTTCCAATTGAGCAGATCAGAGGTGGTAAAAGGGATATATTGAAACAGTGAGGCTGTGGAGATTTGGCATGGATTGCTTGGATCCACTAAAAACTGATCCACTCTCTGAAGTGGGGCTGTCAAAATAGGAGCAGTTTTGTCTCTGGTTCTAGCTGCCACCAGCTGGTCCTCACTTGGTTCTGGCTTTCCTCCCACAGCTCCCAGCAACTGCTCTATCTCCTCTTCTTTCTTCTCCCAAAATTCTGGCCCCCGTGTTTCTGGTGAGCTCAGAGGGTCCACATCCCCTGTCCTTCTGACAGGACTTTCTTCTGACATCATAGAGGTCACAACATCCAGCCCTCGCTCTATCCACTCCACAGATGATTGGCTTGTTGATGCCCTCAAGTCTCCTTAGCTACTAGGTGTGGCTCCCTTTAGGCATGGTCGGGGTGAGGGTCATGGTGCTGATCCTCTTCCTCTTACTGCCACCGGTGGTTGGGGCAACTCTTCTGGGGCACTAGCTAGGATTGGTGGTCTCTGCTTGGGACATTTGGGGCGTGTAACCCGAACAGCCATAAGCATACACTGTTTGTCTTTGCATCTTTCTAGCCAAGCTGTCTCCTCAACAAATTGTACCACACGTCAATACACGGGGCCTGATCCAGATGTCCTACATCGGGATCAAACACTAACCTATGGACATTTAAAGCTATGGTGGGATCAAAAGTGCCTTTGTCAGGCCACCCAAAACCAAAAGTGGGCCATTCAGATTCACAAAAAATTTTAAGCTCATGCCTGCTCCACTCACTGCCATAATCCTGGGTCATATACCCTTCTTTAAAATGTTTTAACATACATTGTAAGGGGGTCAGGGGAACACTGCTGCCACCACCCATGGTCCTCCCAGGGCACCAGACAACAAAGATTTAGCAGTCACCCCACACAGGCTCTGACCCAGGGTACCGGATCGACACGGCCACCGTAGGGAAATGCAGTAGCCCCCCTCAATCACACAAACACACATACTCTAAACAATCCTCCCAAAACCTTCCACCTAGCAAGGGAGATCGGGCCTCACCTCTGGCTCAACAAGAAGTCCAGGCCTAATGGGGTACAGTACTTGCCTCCTGTACTTGGCTTCCCTCCTGCGATGCTGGCCAGCCTTCAGATGCCTGCTCTCTGGTCCTTGTTCTGGTGGTTCTTGGAATCACCAACCGCTGCTGCTGGAGCCCTCTGCCACTGGGAAGTCCCTCGGATCAAGGGTCCGTTGACGCCAGGGAGGTTCCCCCAGACAGGATGAGCCCCGACACTGGGGTGGACGTTCCAGAGGGTCCCAAGACCCCTCGACTCCTGGCTGGCCCGCCAAAAATGTTGCAGCAGATTGAGGTTTGCAATCTACTTACGAAAGACCAGGACTCGAGACCACGAAAGTGCGAGAGAAACAGGTTTATTGATGCATCGAGTTCAGCGTGCTAACACACCAAAATCTGAACTGCCTGGGCTTTGCCCAGGATGCTACTTTTATGCCATGTTCCACACTGTGCATTCTCAAGGCGTTTCCATACACGAGACAAACATGACATTTCAAAAAGGAGAAGTTCACTTTGGAATGTTACAAACAGAGAAGTACATAAATTTATAATATTCAGCATATTAGGATTTATAGTATTCAGCATATTAGGATCTCCTAACCTAGCCAGCCACTGGTGGGTTTACCTGTGCACCCTCTCCTGCATCAGAATATGTATGGACTTCAACCCCCAGAATTCCCAAAACTCCTTTGCTGGCTGGGGAAATAAATGAAGGGACAGTAGTATAGATCTATTTCAAGCTATTTAGCTGTCATCAGCTAGCAATAACCTTACTGGGATTTGAACTTGGGCTGTTTTTATGTGTTAGGCAGTTATATTAACCTCTAAGCCACAAGCTCTCCTTCCTTATCTACTGAGCCAGGGAAATGATTAAGTGGTTTTTTTCTTTTGTCAAAGCACCTGGTAAGCCCAAATATGGGAGGGAGCATAGTGCTTCCCTTTTGCCTTTCAGTCCCACTCCAGGAGTCTTCCATGTAACATGTGAAAAAAGTTTGAATCCCAGTAAGGGTATGGCTAGCTGATGAGAGCTAAATAGCTTGAAATAGATCTATACTAGTCTCCCTTTATTTATTTATCAGCACAAATACACACACACACACACACACACACACACACACACACACACACACACACACATATATATATATGTTATATTTATGCTGATAAATAAATAAAGGGAGACTAGTATAGATCTATTTCAAGCTATTTAGCTCTCATCAGCTAGCCATACCCAAGTTTGGGAATCGAACCTGTGCTCCATTGCCTCCCAGGCAGGGAGTTAACCATTTGAGCTACAGAGAACGACTCCTTTATCAGCCAGCCAGGGTGGGAGGTATATACTTAAAGTCACAACCCCTGGTATGCCCAAGTATATATATATGCTGGTCTTGTTGTATTCTTGTTGTATTCAGGTCTTTTCCCATGTAAGAAACACACACACACACACATCTACATATATATATACATACATATACATACATATATACACATATACACATATACAGACATGCAGACACACAAACACACACACACACACACACACACATGCTGGTGTTGTTGCATTCGAGTCTTTTCCAATGTAAGAAACACACACACACATACACATCTTTGTAAAATTGAATGTTCCTAAAGTATTTGAAATTGCAACAGTGTGCAAGGAAACTTTCCCCCCTAATATGTATTTCTGGGTGCACTTTTTTTTAAAGATGAAAACTGCCTTGCAAATCTTTTTTTTTTAAAAAGAGCATTCAGTGTATAATTGTTTTCCAGTTCATATAGTCCTATTCTTTCCCCCATGAAACCAATGCAATAAAACCCACTGAGATATCCAAATTATTCAAATCAGGACAGAAATTTCCTTATGCTTCCTGTTTTCTGGTTTCAGCTTAACAGACCATGCCATCAGACTAGAACTCCATGCTTGCATGTATATGAGCTTTAACTGCTATGATTATAGTAGGCTGATTAGTTATTTCTCTGCTGAATTTTCTCGGTCAACCTTATCATTAGGCAAGTAAGGGAGAGCACATATATATATATATGTGCTGGTCTTGTTGTATTCTTGTTGTATTCAGGTCTTTTCCCAAATATGGGAGGGAGCATAGTGTTTCCCTTTTCCTTTTAGTCCCACTCCAGGAGTCTTCCATGTAACATGTGAAAACAGCCCAAGTTTGAATCCCAGTAAGGGTATGGCTAGCTGATGACAGCTAAATAGCTTGAAATAGATCTATGAAAGTCTCATTTATTTATCAGCAAAAATGCAATATTTTATTTATCTATTAGATTTTTACGGATAACGGATAAGAGCCTGTGGCCTAATGGCTAAGAAGTTTGCCCAGTATGTAATATAGCCCAGGTTCAAATCCCAGTAAGGGTATGGCTAGCTGATGAGAGCTAAATAGCTTGAAATAGATCTATACTAGTCTCCCTTTATTTATTTATCAGCACAAACGAACACACACACACACACACACACACACACACACACACACAGATATATATATATATATATATATATATATATATATATATATATATATATATATATATATATATATATATATATATATATATATGATTTTTACAACCCCTGGTAAGCCCCAATTATGGGAGGAAGCCAACTGCTTCCATCATCTGTCAATTGGCTCGTCACAAGAGTCCATCATGACAGAAACCCAATTTTTTTTTTTTACTGTTGCCTTTGTTATATTTGTGGTTTTTTTTTTTTTATTTGTGCTGATAAATAAATAAAGGGAGACTAGTATAGATCTATTTCAAGCTATTTAGCTCTCATCAGCTAGCCATACCCTTACTGGGATTTGAACCTGGGCTATATTACATACTAGGCAAACTTCTTAGCCATTAGGCCACAGGCTCTTATCTGTTATCAGCGAAGCCAGGGTGAAAGGTATCTATTAGATTTTTACAACCCCTGGTAAGCCCCAATTATGGGAGGAAGCCAACTGCTTCCATCATCTGTCAATCGGCTCATCACAAGAGTCCATCACGACAGAAACCCAATATTTTTTTATTTTTTTTACTGTTGCCTTTGTTATATTTGTGGTTTGTTTTTTTATTTGTGCTGATAAATAAATAAAGGGAGACTAGTATAGATCTATTTCAAGCTATTTAGCTCTCATCAGCTAGCCATACCCTTACTGGGATTTAAACCTGGGCTATATTACATACTAGGCAAACTTCTTAGCCATTAGGCCACAGGTTCTAATCTGTTATCAGCGAAGCCAGGGTGAAAGGTATCTATTAGATTTTTACAACCCCTGGTAAGCCCCAATTATGGGAGGAAGCCAACTGCTTCCATCATCTGTCAATCGGCTCGTCACAAGAGTCCATCACGACAGAAACCCAATATTTATTTATTTTTACTGTTGCCTTAGTTATATTTGTGGGTTTTTTTTATTTGTGCTGATAAATAAATAAAGGGAGACTAGTATAGATCTATTTCAAGCTATTTAGCTCTCATCAGCTAGCCATACCCTTACTGGGATTTGAACCTGGGCTATATTACATACTAGGCAAACCTTTTAGCCATTAGGACACAGGCTCATATCTGTTATCAGCGAAGCCAGGGTGAAAGGTATCTATTAGATTTTTACAACCCCTGGTAAGCCCCAATAATGGGAGGAAGCCATATGATGGAAGCATATATATATATATATGCTGGTCTTGTTGTATTCTTGTTGTATTCAGGTCTTTTCCCATGTAAGAAACACACACACACACACACATCTACATATATATACATACATATACATACATATATACACATATACACATATACACATATACAGACATGCGCGCACACACACACACACAAACACACACACACATGCTGGTGTTGTTGCATTCGAGTCTTTTCCAATGTAAGAAACACACACACACATACACATCTTTGTAAAAATTGAATGTTCCTAAAGTATTTGAAATTGCAACAGTGTGCAAGAAAACTTTCCCCCCTAATTTGTACTTCTGGGTGCACTTTTTTTTAAAGATGAAAACTGCCTTGCAAATCTTTTTTTTTTTAAAAAAGAGCATTCAGTGTATAATTGTTTTCCAGTTCATATAGTCCTATTCTTTCCCCCATGAAACCAATAAATAAACAAATTCAAATTCAATTCAATGCAATAAAACCCACTGAGATATCCAAATTATTCAAATCAAGACAGAAATTTCCTGATGCTTCCTGTTTTCTGGTTTCAGCTTAACAGACCATGCCATCAGACTAGAACTCCATGCTTGCATGTATATGAGCTTTAACTGCTATGATTATAGTAGGCTGATTAGTTATTTCTCTGCTGAATTTTCTCCGTCAACCTTACCATTAGGCAAGTAAGGGAGAGCACATATATATATATATGTGCTGGTCTTGTTGTATTCTTGTTGTATTCAGGTCTTTTCCCAAATATGGGAGGGAGCATAGTGTTTCCCTTTTCCTTTTAGTCCCACTCCAGGAGTCTTCCATGTAACATGTGAAAACAGCCCAAGTTTGAATCCCAGTAAGGGTATGGCTAGCTGATGACAGCTAAATAGCTTGAAATAGATCTATGAAAGTCTCATTTATTTATCAGCAAAAATGCAATATTTTATTTATCTATTAGATTTTTACGGATAACGGATAAGAGCCTGTGGCCTAATGGCTAAGAAGTTTGCCCAGTATGTAATATAGCCCAGGTTCAAATCCCAGTAAGGGTATGGCTAGCTGATGAGAGCTAAATAGCTTGAAATAGATCTATACTAGTCTCCCTTTATTTATTTATCAGCACAAACGAACACACACACACACACACACACACACACACACAGATATATATATATATATATATATATATATATATATATATATATATATATATATATATATATATATATATATATATATATATATATATATATATGATTTTTACAACCCCTGGTAAGCCCCAATTATGGGAGGAAGCCAACTGCTTCCATCATCTGTCAATTGGCTCGTCACAAGAGTCCATCATGACAGAAACCCAATTTTTTTTTTTACTGTTGCCTTTGTTAT